>NC_082647.1:71822790-72125821 GCF_028023285.1 Balaenoptera ricei
TCCAAAAAATTTTTAATACTTGCTCACAGTACCACAGCTAAATGGTAGAGCAGGATACAAACTCAAGTCTTCCAATTACTAGTTCAAAGTTCTTTCTAGGTCTAAAATTTTTTATATTTTCATATACTCTTAAGCAGTCAGACACAAGAATAATGAACTCTTCTTATTCCCACTCTTCCAAAGGGGGAAAAAAATCATTAGGATGGTGTTACCGTAAAAAGCAGTGAATGACCGATTCAGAAGAATGATCTTAAAAAATACCTAACACACAATAATGCTACATATATGAAATAAGGAGATAAAATCCAATTTCTGACTTCTTTGATTATACTTTATTATATTTTCTGTGTTCCACAGTAAGTCTACACTCCTAATTATGGCTGGCTACTTTACAATGTTTGCTGTTAATCATAAGGGAGAAGGAGCTCAAATCTAAGTAAGGTTAAAATTCAAACCATGAAACTTACTGCAGGCCTCCTCAGTGACCTCAGGCTGAGGAACTCACCTCACACTCTAAAGCTTAAGATCAACTGAATTATAGAAGAAAAAGTCTGGATAGGGCAGCATGAGCTAGAAATATCTATGTGAACAGAGATGGAAACAAAGTAACAGCCCTAGGGCAAAGCTCTATTCTCCAAGACTCTCAAAAGTACAAAAGTGTATTTCAAGAACCTAAGTAGGGAAGAAGAGGGGTTGGCTGGAGAATAACACCTTCAGATTTGAGAGTGTACTCGTGGCATAACAATGCAGCCTCCTGCCTTGAGGCCACAGGCTCATAGGAAAATCACTCTGTGTACTGGGTAGCAAACTCTTTTATTTAAGAAAAAAAAAAAAAATTGTAAATTCACCCAAAGATAGAATCCTTTCTTTCAAAAATAAATAATTTCTGCATATGAAATGCGCCCCCCCAAATCAAGCAGTTTAAATACAAGGATATAGACCAAAATATTTTGTCATATGGGAGGCAGTATGTAAGGGGTGTTTGTAAAGTGAGAATTTTTGTATATCTCAGAAAAGTTTCTTAAAGGAAACTCATTAAAATACACTTCTCTTCTGAAAATAAACAAATAAACTGAATACGTATTCTCCACTGACTTATGCTCCTTTGGTTTCTTCTTCCTCTAAGAGGACTCCGTTAGGTATGTGCCAAAAGTGAGCAGTTATGCTGAACTATTTTCAGAGCACTTGAATAAAACAGAGTATCTGGGGTGACTTTGGAATCTCAGTGAGTCCCAGTCTATGCTGCACCCGGAACCGCCGCCATGGCCACGTACAAGGTGGTGCTGATCCCACACAGGAAAAGCACAGAGAACCTGTAGAACGGCTTCAGTGGCTGGAGCAAAGCCAACAGGAGCCCAGGAGGCATGAGGAGGTGAAGCACCACATGTAGGCGCTACAGGATGCTGGCTATGAGTTTGACATCTGCTTCACCATGGTGCAGGAGAAAGCAATTTGGATCTTCTGGACAGCACTGGATGCCAATGACCAAGTGTGGCCGCCAATAGTGAGGACTTGACTTCAATAAAGCAGAAACTGCTGCCAAGCATGACGAAACCCAGGTAAAGATCTGGACACGCTATTATGTCCTGCCACCTCCTATGAAGCTCAATCATCCCTTCTACAGCAACATCAATAAAGACTGAGGTATGCAGACTTCACTGAAGATCAGCTACCCTCCTGTGAGAGTCTGAAGGACACTATTGCCAGAGCTCTGCCCTTCTGGAATGAAAAAATAGTTCCCCAGATGGAGGAAGGGAAGGGGGTACTGAATACAGCCCACGGCAATAGCCTTCAGGGCACTGTCAACCCTCTGGAGGGTCTCTCTGAAGAGGCTACTGTGGAGCTGCACCTGCCCACTGGTAGTCCCACTGTCTATGAACTGGACAAGAACTTGAAGCCCATCAAGCCCATGGAGTTCCTGGGAAATGAAGAGCCCATGTGTGAAGTCATGGAGGCTGTGGCTGCCCAGGGCAAGGCCAAGAAGAGAAGGCAAGCGAGCAGGCTACTTTCCCAAGGACGCCCCCCTCCTATCCCATTCCTCTGCACCTCTTCCCTGCACATGTCTGTGGGCATCTTAAGTTGTAGCTCCAGATGCGGATCAGTGGCTCCCAATTTTCTTTTAGCCATTTTGTCTCTTGCTCCCACTCCCTTCATACAATCTAGTCAGAACAGCACCTATGGGGCAAGGGGTCCTCAGTCCAAGTCAAGGGAAGACTTATTCAAGAGGGTGGAGAGGAAGTAACTCTGGGACTTTTTGCTAGTGCTTTGTTTATTACTAAGGCCCTGCTTGAGTAGAAGATAGGCAAGAACCATGCTAAGATGTGATGAATGAGGAGGAACAAGAGAGCTTATTTGTGTTCCCAAAAGCTAATCCTGTACTATTCTGTAGTCAGGTGACTGTCTGGGAGGCTCTAGTCATTCCAGTAGAAGATGAATGTAACCTGCATTCAAACAAACATTTCCTCCATTACACCAGAGGAACTCGCTCCAGAAGATTAGGATCAATCCTGAATGTTTAAGTGTTGCATTTACTTTTACAAAAAATATATATATAAAATACATATATGTTGTGTCTATATTCATACATATTATATATATTTCATATATTATTTATATATTAATATTAAAAATACCAACAACAACAAAAACCTTCTGGGGATTTTAGTGGTGGTTGACAGAAAACAAACCACTCCTTACACCAATATGAGATAAGCTCCCTGACTCCTAAGGTATAGAACTTCACCCTGTTGTACGTTTCAGAACCCCTCCCCTGCCTTATTGTTTTACGGCCATAAAATACCTCTAGATCATGTCCAAGCATGTCTTTCACTGTGTCAGATTTCTGAATCATGTTCCAGTTGTTTGGCGCTGCCACTTGGCCCAGTACTCATTTTGAGCATAACTGTACTAAATCATATTTCCAGAACAGTGTAATAAAGGAGTGATATGCAACTAAAAACAAAATAAAACAGAACAAGAGTATCTGGATAAGAGGGGAAAAAAGTACTATCAGTTAAGTGGCACGAAAGACTTTGAACAGTCACATGATTGGACAACTGGACCCTGAGGAAGAAACGGACATACAGACTAAGAGAACAGGGATTAGTCAAGATAAACATTCTGTAAATGTAAAGGAGTAAAGGTTTTTATGGCTCTAGTTCTATAATCTAGGAGTTATCCCACAATAATAATCTACTGTTCTACTTACCTTGTAATAATCAATTTTCTCCTTCCATTTAAAAGTTATTTTCCCTATTGATACAAACAATATTTAAATTTTTCTGCATAAATACAATGCAGTGACCTTACCTAGTAGCAAATTGAATGAGTGCATTCTGAAGAGCCTGCCTAATTTCAAGAAGAAAAGATTCATCATCACTTAGTGTATAATACCAATACTGGACATAATCCCTCAAGGAAAACTGGATAACCTAAAACAAAAATACGGAAAAAAATACAATTTTTTAGGATTTAAAAAGTAACAGTGTCAAACTGAAACCTGAAAGGATTATTTGCGATTTATATTTATTCTCTACATACTAAATTGTAGTGGTAAACAACTGCCTTCATTAAAAAAGCATCAATATACTAAAAAACATTTCAAAAATTTTTCAATTATTTTGGTAGCCCAATTCATCCACTGCCCAAATTTTTTAAAAAATTAAAGAATTATCTATGGCCAAGCCCCACCCAATTTCAAGTGAAGATGAAGCCTGCAGAAAAAATAAATTTCCAATGCTATAACATAATGAAGTTTTAATCAGTTTGATGGAATGAGATGCAAAATAGTGTCAAGAGGTGCTAATAATCTTGGAAATATGTTTTCTTTTGAGAATATCATCAGATTCATTGCAATCAAATTACAAAAATGACAATTCACTTAATTCTAATACCGGTGATGCTGCCAACAGCACTGTTAGACGATAAATAGCAAATAATACAGTTTAATGTATTATGTTTTTGCAAATCAGACAAACTAAATATGGGTTCATCTAAAAAACAGTATTACAATTTTAAAGTATACATTATTTGTAATAATCACAAAATCAAGAATCGATGAAAAATATTTTGGAGGAGAATAATTTTAATTCTAATTTTTAAAATATTTTTGAATGAAACCATAAATATCCATTTAAAAAAGTAATAAAACTAGTAGGAAAAACATCTGATTTATCAAACCACTAAGCTTGTTCATCAGCTGAAGAGTAACATTTTAACTATATATATAAAATAATTAGAAACATTATCAGATGTCAGTAAAAACTTTTTTTTCTAAATGTAAATTCAACCAAAAGGCTTTAATATCATATTAAGCAAACACCTTATTATAAATAAGTTCATAAGTAAGGCAATATCTTTACGTACAGACTCCAAGTACAGCCTTATAATGAATTTCCAGCATATTACACAAATAGCAAAAATTATTCTCTAGCATTTTCAAAAGAAATGCACCTAGCACACAACATATGGAATTCAAATACCACATACTGAAACTCACTTGCTGGAGAGGTTCATCAATTATATTGGCACCTGTCAATCTTCTATCGATCTTTATAGTCCTGGCTTCCCGTTTCATTTCTTCTAAGCACTGAAAGGAAACCATAACATTCTATTACATAGTTTCTTGATATAAAGTCTCTGTAGTTTACTTCTAACTAAATATTCATTGTAACTTCCCTGTCATTATCTTCAGTTAATAAATAACCTTATTTCTTGAGACTTGGGTATAAAGCAAACACTATTTCTCAAATTAACAAAACTAGACATCCAGAAAAAAATCTTGTGTTATCACCAAAAACAATTATCAGCAAACATTATTTAGAATGTGAGAAATTGAAAATATCAGATATAATATTGCCATATTTCAATGAAACTTTAAAATCATAAGTTAGTGTTTCAGGTGAGTCAAATTAATAATTGTCTTTATTAAACACACCCCTATTTCCTCCCTCTCCCTCCCAGCCCAAAACAGTATACCAGCTGCCAAATGAATATATTTTTAATTAATTTTACTTAGGGATGGTTTTTAGCAACTAAAGAAAACGAATTTTTCTCTGTAGTCTTCAGAAAGACCAGTGACCTGGAAATAGGGTGAAAAGTAGTAAGACACTCTTCAATTAAAAATACAAACCAAAGCACAAATACATATAAAAACATATGCCTCGAGTTATCACATGTAACCTCTAAGATATTTTCATAAAATATACTTATGAATCATTTTAGAAATAGCAATCAAAATCACCATTTTTATACCATATACTAAAAAATAGATTATAAAGACTTAACTAGTCTTGACTATGATCTATTACTGTTTAGGATCTTAATTCTTAAAATATTTTGCATTCTCTCTATGTACCGCTCAAGTGAGTGGAAAATATGGATGGCTAGGAAATAATTCAAAAAGAAAAGGCAAAAAAACACAACCCAATAGAAAAATGGGCAGAAGACCTTAACAGAGATTTCTCCAAAGAAGACACACAGATGGCCAGTAGGCACATGAAAAGATGCTCAACATCACTAATTATTAGAGAAATGCAAATCAAAACTACAATGAGGTACCACCCACCTTACACCAGTCAGAATGGCCATTATTAAAAAGTCTACAAATAACAAATGCTGGAGAGGGCGTGGAGAAAATGGAACCCTCCTACACTGTTGATAGGAATGAAAGTTGGTGCAGCCACTTTGGAAAACAGTATGGAGGTTCCTCAGAAAACTAAAAATAGAGTTACCATATGATCCAGCAATCCCAATCGTGGGCATATACCTAGACAAAACTACAATTCAAAAACATACATGCACCCCTATGTTCACTGCAGCACTATTCACTATAGCCAAGACACAGAAACAACCTAAATGTCCATCAACAGATGAATGGATAAAGATGTGGTACATATATACAATGGAATACTCCTCAGCCATCAAAAAGAACGAAATAATGCCATTTGCAGCAACATGGATGCAACTAGAGATTATCTCATTATATAAATGAAGTAAGTCAGAAGGAGAAAGACAAATAGTATATGATATCACTTATATGTGCAATCTAAAATATGGCACAAATGAACCTATCTCTAAAACACAAACAAAATCAGACAGAGAGAACAGATTTGTGGTTGCCAAGAGGGAGTGGGGGAGGGAGGGGTGTGGACTGGGAGTTTTGGGTTAGTAGATGCAAACCATTACACTTAGAATGGATAAGCAACAAGGTCCTACTGTATAGCACAGGGAACTATATCCAATCTCCTGGGATAAACCATAATGGAAAAGAATATTTAAAAAAAGAATGTACATATGTGTATAACTGAGTCACTTTGCTGTACAGCAGAAATTAACACAACATTGTAAGTCAACTATACCTCAATTAAAAAAAAAAAAAAAGGTTCATTTCCTCAGAAAGATCTGTGAGCAAACTCAAAGAATAAACACTAAAGGGAGTTTTAAAGGGAGACAGAAGTAAGTTTCAGAGATTACTTTAAAAGTTACAGTATTAGAAAAAAAATGTATTTATTTATCAATATGAAAGTCTTATTAGCACATAATGGATAAGTTAATAATTGTAAAATTCAGTTACTGGCATCAACTCCAGACCATTTGCCTCTCTTCATACAAGAAAAACCATCCTAATCCCACAATAATAATTGAAGGCAATGACAATCTGAAGCCTACTTCTAGTACGCAATTCCAATTTTATTTATAGAGTATAATATTGAAAAAAAAAGAACAGAAAAATAGGAATATGAAAGATAATATAAAATTGGACTTGAATTATTAAAATTATAGAAACTGTACAGCCTAATCGCAAGCTCTATTTTTCAAATGAGTTAAAGAAAAAGTGCCCATTTTCCTCCCTCTGGTTCCTATGCATTTATTTCATTCAAAACAGTATATTCATTGACAGTTCCACAAGTCATACACATGATGCACTGAAATTCTAAGTTAAGACAGCAGGAAAAGACCCTAAATTTCTATCTTTTCCTCAAATTTGCATTCTCACCTTTAACATCTAACATGCATTTTCTAAGCCTGATCAGATAGTCTCTCATAAATTTATAGTGAGCATTAGTGAATTATAGGAATATCTGCCAAGCCATATAAAGATGATCACATTATCATCACTGCATACAGCAGGACTTTAAGGTTTCACATTCCTTTACCCTTACCTTAGGAATCCCAGTTGATGTTGGAGGAAGAAATGAGTGTTCACACTGCTCTAGGTACTTCTCTGAGTTTGTTTTCCCAAAGAGGAGAGTAACCACAAAACCCCTGAAAGAAATTTAATTATAGATACAAAAACAAAACTTCACTACAATTTAACACATCTATTTATTACCAAATATATTTTTCAGATTTAATTGATGGCTTACCATTCACTAAAAAGTCAGTTTGTGACTTTGATGAGGCAAGGAATTGACAGATTTTGTTAAGTTCTGAAGTTTAAAACAACTATAAACATTTTGTGAATTTATACAATAATGCCTTTACGAGTTTTCATCCAGTATATTTCATAAAGAATCTCAGGAAACATTTTCAAACTTTAGAAAAATAAACCTTCATTAAATAAGTAGGTAAGCTAATAACCAAAGACAAAGACAAATGAGATGTACATCTATAGCTATACCACACATTTCTATAAAATTCTGTTAACTAATTAAAGAGAGATATAACTTGCCACTATGAATACAGAATAAACTATACAGGAAAAAAAAGATCCAACTTATGATTTGTTTAAAATAAGACCGGAATTTAAAAAAGAAATATAAATATATCCCCAAAAGTTAATTATTTTTAAAACAATTATGGAGTCAAGGTAAGATAAATACTGGTTTAGAATACTTTGTATTGACTAAATGCTATCAGTATTTCCTACATTTAAAGTTTACCAAATAAATCTAAGCACTACTAAGTAGACAGGAAATCCATAAAAGAATATTAAATTTTAATTTTATAATGATTTACAGTAATCTTACAACGATTGAAAGAGTGTAGTTGGGGACTTCCCTGGTGGCGCAGTGGTTAAGAATCCGTCTGCCAATGCAGGGGACACAGGTTCAATCCCTGGTCCGGGAAGATCCCACATGCCATGGAGCAACTAAGCCCGTGTGCCAGAACTACTGAGTCCGCGTGACACAACTACTGAAGCCCGAGTGCCCTAGAGCCTGTGCTCCGCAGAAAAAGAAGCCACTGCAGTGAGAAGCCCACGCACTGCAACGAAGAGTAGCCCCCGCTTGCCACAACTAGAGAAAGCCCATGTGCAACAATGAAGACCCAACACGGACGGACGGACGGAAGGAAGGAAGGAAGAGTGCAGTGACAAGAAGGGAACAGTAAAAAATTAAACACAGTCAGCCTCAGCTATTGAAAGGAAGATTCTCAAGGTCCTCTGCTTTTTGTGGCTATCTGCCATTTCACTGCTCTTCAGTACAGGCACCACAAAAGCAAGAAGGAGGGTGGAGAAACAGATAAAGTCAAATCAACTCATGTCATCAATTCTGTTTCTGTTTCTTTGTTAAAAGGCTGGCCTCAGAATTATCAGTAAATTTCACATATCTGTGTTGTATCTGACATTATTACTAAGAATCAAGTTGGTCTTGTATTTCAGTTTTACCTAGCTGTAAGCATATTTAGACACAATAAAATGCTGATGTTAAGTTAACAATGCATTTCTAAAAACATTACCATAAAATAAACTGATAAAACGTTCACCTTTGCCCACAGTGTGACAGTAGTAAAGTAAGCTAAGGAACAGTATGATCTTAGAAAGAACCTAACTAATAGCTTCAGCCTTGAGGTTTAAGTAAAAACAGGTGCTACAAATGATTGCACAACCAAACAAATATAACGGAATGCCATTAAATAACTCATATCGGTATTGAAGGTATCCCAAAATACCAACCAAAAAAAAAAAAAAACCAAAATTCAAAAAAACAAAAACTTCTGAGTGGTTTTCTTTCCAAAGGGTTTCTTTATATTAGAAAATAAGGGATTAGCTTTGACTATAAGCAAAATATATACATTATCAACACTGGATACAGGTAAACTGCAGAACTCAAAAACTTGTTTTACTAGCCAAAAAAAAAGATAGTTTCCATAAGAAAATGCATTAATTCCTCTCTGACTTGCATTTTAAGTAGGAAAAAGAACAAAAACAAATCTCTAAAACTTATACAACAAAAACAAAAAACCACTAAAACTAAGAAATGATTTTTAGTTATATGAAATGTAACTACTTTATTTAAGATTGATATATAAAAGCCTATTTTTGCTCTTAAAATTCATAAGGCACTAAACTATATTAAGCTACATTAAAGAAAGGACAATCATTCTTCATAATTAGAGCCAAAATTAGAAAGATTTTTGACTCAGGGATTATGATGCTCACTGACTGTAACTGAGTAACCTGGGAATGCTTAATTAACTAATCCTCTGAGATGATTCTGGGATGCTTGTTAGTATATAAACTGAAGTCCCCTTACTGTGGCACTATATTTCCTGACATCAGTAGTCCGGAACAGAATATCAAATCAATTTATGACATAACATGAATTTGGAATTTCAGATCCTTCCATGTGACTTAATATTATCTAAAGAGTCTTTAGTGGCCCTCCCACACCTACCAATATCCCAACTTACCTAAAAAATTTCACAGAACTTTACAAATATCAAAAAACTTTCTTGAAATTATTCCTTAATAAATTAGCAGACTCAAAAAGGGAACAACAAAGGTTCCTGGGACTTTGGAATGAATGGACTCGTCACCCTTTTCCCTTTCCCAAATTTTATATGGAGCAGTTGAGTCTAAGAGAAATGATTCTCACCCCTCTACCTTCATCTGTAACGCTGCAATTTCTTCCCTTTCTGAAGTATTGTAAAATATTCTGAAATCCTTCCTCACTTTTGCCAAAGGCTTATTCAATTAGTGAAATAAAAGAAACCTTCCCTTTGTGAGAGAGCCATCTCCTCCATTTCCTTTCCAATCAATAAAAGCAGCCACGACCTCGTGGGGGAGGGGTGCAACCATGCAGCTCCGGCCTAAACTTCTGACCAAAGAAGGTAATTTAGGAAGCCCCAATGGCCGCAGATCTGTAAGTCTTCAATCATCTTTATAATCAATAAAGATATTCAGAACTCCATTTATCTGATTCCTATGGCTTATTTCTTAATTGTCTCAGTACATAATACCATATCCAAGCAATTATAAGGAAAATACTAAATCTAATATAAAATACAGTTTTATGAATAGTCCTTGATGTAGCTTCCCAGTTAAATTAATTCTCACTTGTTCAACAATCAGTGGGTGACCTCCCTATAAAATGGTTACACATGACTTTCAAACTCATAACCTGAAAAATGTGACAGGTGGTAGATATATATTCAGAAGCCATCCCTTCAGTGTCTTATACAGTCTCTCTCAGGCCACAGTTTATATATGCTATTCAATTCAGCTAAGTCCTCTAAACCTATAGGCTCAAACAATTCCTCCAAATATTTGGGGTCTCAAAAGATTTTTTTGAAAGAACTCATAGGTATTCACTGCACAAATAATTACATAAATGTATTATACATATACATATACACAAATACACATATATATACATACACACATAAACATTAACAACAAAATGCTCATTTCAGCTAAACTACCTTGTTCAGAGTATCTAAGTAGCAAGCATCTCTCTTGTTTATACACTTTCTTACATACAATTCATATCTCATACCAAATGTTCTACATAGGAAGCTATAAATCATGACTGAAACCTCTCCTGTAAAGTTTTATCAACTCAGGGTAAAGCATAAACACTGTAAACCAAATAACCATGAAGAGAAAACGGCAAAATCAGGTGTTTGTTGCAATTTTCTAGAACAAAATGACAGCATTCACTAAGGGAAATAATTAACACAATAATTAATATTAACATAATAATTAACATTAGTGTCTGAAGTCTAATCAATGAAACAGTATCTTCTACTCTGTAAAACTTGATGTGTCATCTCAATTTAACTTATTTATCTATTATTATAGATAAGGAAAGTTCAACCTTAAAGGGGAAATAACACCAAAAGGAATAAAAAATCTTAAAAAACTTTTCAAGTTACACAAAAAAGTTTGTATCATCAGAAATTGAAATTTATTTTTGAAGATGACGACACATATTGCTGGTACAAATCATAACCATCATCGTTTTTATTTCTATAGGTATCTTAATTTTACTATTTTTAACTTTGGTAAAAACAATGTGCAAAAATAGCATTCACAAATAAATCATACTGCCATTTCTCATGATCACTTTTTTTTCTTATTGAGGTCTCATGGTCATTTGTTTCCATTTTGAACAACTGAACATGACATGAATTATAAAATTATCATTGAGAATACTTACCCACCCACAAAGCAGAGGATATAAAATGCCAAATAAAATATTACAAAGGGTCCAAACGTTATTAGAGAAAGGACAATGCCAAGGCTTCCCCATCCCCATATGGACAGACTGGTCTGAAATAAAGCAGGAAAAAAGTCTTTTTAATAAATAAATAATTTTCCATAGGAACTAGAAAAGAACCAACAAAACTTTTACATAGTTTATGTTTCTCCTTTTAAGCATTCATGGTATTGTTTCAGTAATTTTAAAAATATTTACTTTTGAAAGTGTTAAGTACATTCTTGGAAATTTATCTCCCAGAAACAATATACAATATCTATATATAGAAACAAATTTATAGCATATCAGCAATGATTTAAAAAAACAATCTATTGGCAATATAAATGAACAACAAATTACATAAATTGCTGAATGACATGAAAAGTGATAAGTATTTATAATAAAAACATTTATACGTTTATACATGCAAAAGCATGTATGAAAGCTTAAGTAGACAACAGATTGTACTTGTTTATATTTCATTTTAAAACTACAGCATGAGACTTTTTAAAAATTAAAATTTCAAGGTAAAAAACCCTGTCTCACTAAAAATTATATTTTTATTTACTCAAATTGTGTGCAGAAATTTGTAAAATTATAACTGCACAAATTCCAACTTCCCGTTACCAAAATTTACCACGAGTTCAACAAAACACCTCTAAAAATTCTCCATCCTATTTCCCTATTTCGTTTAGAATTATACTGTATCATCTATTAAAAATACTCCTTTTGTTGAAGGCAAACTGGATTTTAGCAATTTAAGTCATTATGAAATAAATAAATGTATTCAGTTCAACAAGTTCCTATATCCATTTGCCTTGCACTGTGAGGTATACAAAGGATGCATTTGTCCCACTCCTGCCATCAAGAAGCCCAGAGAAGAATGTCTTACAGGAATGAAACAATTAGACACTGACCAAAAGAAAATAATAGAAAGCATTATAAGATGCTAAACTGAACAAAATTAATGACCAAAAAACTATGGAATAGACAATAAGTGCTATGGACTATGAGAGAAAGCACAGTTTTACTTATTTATTCATTCATTCATTCATTCCCAGTCATTGACTGCTTCCTATGTGCTGTAAGTTCAAAGTGCTGGGGATATCACAAGGAATAAAATATACCCTCATTGGGCTTCCCTGGTGGCGCAGTGGTTGGGAGTCTGCCTGCCAATGCAGGGGACACGGGTTCGAGCCCTGGTCTGGGAGGATCCCACATGCTGCGGAGCGACTGGGCCCGTGAGCCACAACTACTGAGCCTGCACGTCTGGAGCCTGTGCTCCGCAACAAGAGAGGCCGCGATAGTGAGAGGCCCGCGCACCGCGATGAAGAGTGGCCCCCGCTCGCCGCAACTAGAGAAAGCCCTTGCAGAGAAACGAAGACCCAACACAGCCATAAATAAATAAATAAATAAATAAATAAATAAATAAAATTTTTAAAAATATATATATATACCCTCATAAATCTACGTTTTAGTAAGGGAAGAACAACAAGCACACCCTCATGAATTTACATACCTTCGTAAGTTTACATTCCAGAAGAGGAAAAAAGACATATAAATAAGTAAATATATATCAGATGGGGATAAATGCTATAGAGAAAAATAAAGCAATTGTATGTGGTTGATCTAAGAAGCTTTCAATGATTAAGTGACACATGAACAGAAATCTTAGATAAGATTTAAGGAAAATTTATAAGTCTTCCTACTCCCAAATAATATTTTTCCATTTATTCATATCTTCTTTTATGTCCCTCAGTGAAGGTTTTTTAAAAATTTCTTCTATATAAGGCTTACACAACTCTTGTTCATTTGTATTTTTATTACTTTTCCTCATCCTGGCCACATCTTTTTAACCAGAGGACAGAATGCCTACTGATGTTTCTACCCTGCCTCCATGAACTCCTCCTTGAATTGGCTGGGGATACTACTGCACCTACAGAAGTGGTCTCCCCTGACTTCTTTCCAAGAGCTGAAAGTAGGCCGTGGTGGTTTAGAATAAAGTACAGAACATTTCAGTCCCTCTGACAATAGTTCTGCTGAACATCCAGTACCTGATCCACACTATAGTACCGCCAGATGGCCAACTCTAAAAAACAGATGCTATTTCCCAAGATTCATTCAAAACCTTTTCCACTGACTTTCCTGAAAAGAGTTCTTATAAACTCTCAGGAAAGCTCAGACCAGACTATGACCCAGATACTTTATCCAGCCTACCTTCTTCAGTGATATTTGACCTAATATTAGCAATATTACTCTTTCTTTACAAAGTTATATTTATGCTTGCTAGCCATTTTTCATAGCTAAACAACTTACTGTTTAAAGATCTAGTCAGAGGTTTGAACAATGAACCAAGCAAAATGGCTATCTCTGGAGATAAAAGGAAAGAAGGGAGCATGCAATTGGAGGACAATACACAGGGGGCTTCTCAAATGTTCTATATTTTTTAACCAGGTGTTTGCTCTAAACTGTATAAATGTGTTACGGCTCCCACTGTTTGACTATCAATTAAAGAAATTTAAAAATTAAATTTTCAAAAAACAATCACAATTATATAATGTGGGAAAGATTATTAACTCAATTATTTAACATGGGGAGATGCTCAATTGTCTAAAAACTCAAATTTTCAGAATCTTACAAGTCTCTTCTTACTCATTTGAAAATGGCAGCAAAAATCATCAAAAAACAAACTCTTATTCATTCAACAAATATTTGTGAATACCTACGTGCCAGATGCTAGTGATTTAACAGTGAACAAAACAGACATTACTGTCACATGAAAAAACAAAAAATCTATGGAGAAGAACCTTTCCTTAATTAAGTTTGAGAGGAATTTCTATATTCCAGGGACTAATAAAATTAAACATTTCTAATCAAGCAAGTCAGGTGCTCATTTGTTTTGTGGTTAATCTCATAATATTTAACTTCAAATGTTAAACTATTCAATGAAACATCAGAATAGAGAATTGTCCAAAATTAAGAAAGTTTCATGTTATATTTAGTGTTCCCATTTACATATTTGGCTAATATTATAATCTTAACTGGTGAGTTTAAGAAGAACATTTGATCTAAAACCATTTAAAATTTTGAGTTCTACTTATTTCCTAAGATGATACAGGATGATAAAATTTAGAAAAATTTTGCACTACATCAGAAACTTTTTACAAATTCAGAACGGAAGCCAAAAAATATAAATAAATCCACTTCACACTGATTTACATTAAAATAATACTTGATATGTTACTATTTTCTTCTCCAAACACAATAATCAACACTGAAATATCCATGTGTCTGGTTCCCTAAAATCACCGACACACCAACTGTGAGATGGAAAAAACCTTCATGATCATCTACTGCAGTACTTCTCAAACTTTAAGAATCTTAAATGCAGGTTCTTAAAATGCAGATTCTGATCCGTTATATCTGGGGTGGGGTCTCTAATACTTTTATTTCTAATAAGCTACCAGAACTGTTCAGAACTAAGGACAATTATATATTTATAATTCTCCTAAATTAGCCTCTAGGTCCACAAAACCTTACAGTTCCGGAACCCAAAACCTCTGAAAATCAAAATTGTACCAAGTATTCTACATACCTATCTCATTTACTCCTCACAACAACTTATGAAGTAATCAAGAAGGTAATACAGCATAGTGCTCAAAAAATATGAACCCTGGAGTTAAACTATCTGAGTGCAAATCTCACCTTTACTATTTATTAGCTGTGTAACCACTCCATGCCTTCATTTCCTCACTTACGTTACGTGGTTTTTTGGGGAGTAAATAAGCCCATGGTCTAGGGGTCAATTTTAGCTTAATCGTTATTATTATCCCTAGTTTAACAACACCGAAACTAAAATGCAGAGAAGCTTTTTTAAAAATGGCCCAAGGTCACACAGTTAGTATAAGAGTGGGATTTGATCCCATTCAAATCCTGACTCCTTAAAGAACCTTAAAATTTGTCAGCTGACAACTGCCTGAAATTAAAACTCACAATAAGAAAAAAATGTTAAAATCATAAATGAGTGCTTTCTTTTATTTAAATATTCATCAGCTTAATATGCCTCCCAAGAAATTAGTAAGAACACTACTTGTAATGAATGTAATAAATTCCTGGTTTGAGTATCAAGTACATAAATATAAAGTATAATTTTTATTAGACAATCAGTTTATCTATAAATAATGAAAATAATTTCAGTTTCAAAGGGTATCAATTTTATTAGCATGCCCTGGTTCTTATATGTATCCATTTGGCCTTGAGCAGAGGGACACACAAAGACATAAAAAATGACTCCTACTGCCAAGATGCTTAAAATCAAGAAGTGACAATGTAAAAAATCTTAAATGCCTCCTGATAGTAGAAAGCAAATGGAAATAATTTACATTGTGATATTTTATGCCTATCAATTCATACTACCATTTATCTCATTTCATCCTCATCACAGACTTTTATTGGGTTGGCCAAAAGGTTCGTTTAGTTTTTTCCGTAAGATGGTTCCAGTAGCACTTAGCTGTCTTTAACTTCATTCGAAACAATTTTGTTAGATTGTATGTGACAGCTGTCCTATCAGCATGCATTTTAAAAAAAGACTTACAAAAACTGAATTTTTGTGTAGCCATTTTAATATTGAAGATGGAAGAAAAAAAGCAACATTTCCGGCATATTATGTTTTACTATTTCAAGAAAGGTAAAAACACAACTGAAACGCAAATAAAGATTTGTGCAGTGTATGGAGAAAGTGCTGTGACTGACTGAATGGGTCAAAAGTGGTTTGCACAGTTTCGTGCTGGAGATTTCTCACTGGACAATGCTCCATGGCTGGGTAGACTAGTTGAAGTTGACAGTGATCAAGACATTAATTGAGAACAATCAACA
The DNA here is from genome assembly GCF_028023285.1 of Balaenoptera ricei. Lineage (NCBI taxonomy): Eukaryota > Metazoa > Chordata > Mammalia > Artiodactyla > Balaenopteridae > Balaenoptera > Balaenoptera ricei. The sequence goes on from NC_082647.1 coordinate 71,839,086, forward strand.
TTATACCACGCAGGAGATAGCTGGCACGCTCAAAATATCCAAATCAAGCACTGAAAATCATTTGCACCAGCTTGGTTATGTTAACTGCTTTGATGTTTGGGTGCCACATAAGTTAAGAGAAAGAAAACTTCTAACCGTATTTCTGCATGCGATTCTCTACTTGAACGTAACGAAAACGTTCCGTTTTTAAAACAGATTGTGACAGGCGATGAAAAGTGGATACTGTACAATAATGTGGAACAGAAGAGATCGTGGGGCAAGCAAAATGAACCACCACCAACCATACTAAAGGCTGGATCTTCATCCAAAGAAGACAATGTTGTGTATATGGAGGGAGTGGAAGGGAGTCCTCTATTAGGAGCTCCTTCCAGAAAACCAAATGATTAATTCCAACAACTACTGCTCCCAGTTAGACGACCTGAAAGCAGCATTTGACGAAAGCATCCAGAATTAGTCAACAGAAAACGCATAATCTTCCATGAGGATAACGCAAGACTGCATGTTTCTTTTCTTTTTTTTTTTTTTTTTTTTTTTGCATGTTTCTTTGATGACCAGGCAAAAATTGTTACGGCTTGGCTGGGAAGTTCTGATTCATCCGCTCCTTCAGATTTCCATTTATTTAGATATTTAAAAAATTCTCTTAATGGAAAAAATTTCAATTCCCTGGAAGACTGTAAAAGGCACCTGGAACAGTTCTTTGCTCAAAAAGATAAAAAGTGCTGGGAAGACGGAATTATGAAGTTGCCTGAAAAATGGCAGAACATAGTGGAACAAAAGGGTGAATATGCTCTTCAATAAAGTTCTTCGTGAAAATGAAAAATGTGTCTTTTTACTTAAAAACCGAAGGTACCTTTTGGACACCCCAATATGATAGGAAAGGTAGCAGAATACAGTACTAAAAACACAGAATCAGAAATTACAGGTTCCAGTTTGCCACTAATGTTCTGTGTAACCACTGCAAAATCACTAACCACTCTTTGATCCAGAATTCACACTAGCACAATGAAGGAGCTGAGCTGTGAGACCATCTCTCAAGTCAAGTCTATCTAAAGCAGACTGATTAAGTAACTTGGATGCAGAGCTAGGCATAGACTCTCCTGGCTACATGTGGAGAGTGGGGCTAAGTGCAAACAGCTATTTTATATATCAACAGATCACATGAAGAACAGATTGTCAGAGCTCCCAGAGAACGGACCTTGGACTCTCATAAGAGTCTTACGAGAGTGAGTCAGCCACTCTCAGTTATATTCACCTGATATGTCTCAACACATTACATGGCATAGGGCAGCCAGATAGGGCTGAGAATCTTAAAGCTGATATTACTTCAGTGCCAACTTGGATCACAGAAACTATATAAAAGAATTCAACAACAACAAAAAGTACCCATAAGAAGAGTCACCTTATTGAAACCATAGATTGTTTTCCTTCCACCTTATCCCACCTATAATAAAGTGGAAGTTCTTCTCCAAGTAATTTCAATAGAATGTGCTCCTGACAACAGAATTTTGGCTCATTCAACATTACATAATAATTTAACCAAGGCCTGCTACAAAGAAGCTGCTCACTAAATACAGAACTAATTAATCAACTTACTAACTAGAGAAATTAAATAAGGGAGGGAATGGAAAGAGAATGTAGGGGAGAAAAGAGAGAAAAGGGGAAAGGGCAAGAAAAGGAAAAGGTGAAGGGAAAGTGAAAGAGAAAAGAACGCTAAATTTAAGTCCTGCCCCTCACTCCCACCTAAGAACTTCAGGCAGAGTTATACATTCCTACCAGCACAACCCGTACCAAGCCCCCAACCTCCAAAAAAAAAAAATCTCCCAAGAGCTTGGTCCTTTTTCTCCCACAGGACTGATGTACAGAAATAACAGACTTTTGACCGTCTCAACATAGCCTACACCGGCCGACATCACGACTTTCCTTTCAGGGAGGCAGCCACACAGGGATCATCAGCACATTTAGCTAAGTTGGTCCCCAAAGCCCTCTTTTCATACTCCTGGGACACGGAAATGAAGATCCCCTTCCACTCCCGTGTATTTAAGATACCTAGTATATCCTTGTGAGGATGATTAAAGACTAGCATGATATGGTGCACATTTTCAATCCAGCTGTTGAGCCAGGAGGGATAGAGGGCCTTGTCTCCAAGATGGCTAACTGCCCAGCTGGCAAAGATAATGGCCACTGGATACCTGTGGAGATTATCCTCTCTCTCCCAACCAGGGGTGCCCAGAATAATTAGGTTATATACACACATATACACCAGCCCCATGTATTTTTAGTTCTTTGGTAACAGAACTCTCTCCCTTAAAACAGAAATCTATTGTTCAACTTTTATATATTTTCAAGAATTAATTATGTACACATATGTAGGTAACTACTTTAACAAACCCTTCACTGTTTTATTAGAGGAGCAGTTATAAAAGATCATAGACTACTACATAATTAGGACTTCTAGCATCCAATGATGAAGAAAATACAAGAAAACAAAAAAAGCTACGATTATTTCAGTGTTTTTTAAACTAGATACCATCAATTACAAAACAACTATACAGTCTGAAACAACAGCAGGTACATTCATATGCATTTGTTTTTTCAGGATACAAACTAAGTTAGGCTGTACAACCCCTCCCCAGCCCACAGCCCATACATTGGGGATCACTGGAATTAGAGTCTAAAAGAAATTACAGTACTGAAAAAACAAAGGACTGTATTCACTGAATGCTTTCCCTTATACAGAAAGAATAATAAAAGTATTTAAAATGTGGATGGAGCAGTGTAGCAAAGAACAGTCCTGACAGTATTCTAGTAGACTCAAAGTCTCCAACTGCAAAACCACGTTAACAAGGTTTCCTGAATTACCGATATAAGGTCCAGTAGATACACAAAGCTGAAACAAATTAATCAAAGGTGCTTTTTAGAAGCTGTATTTTTCTAGTTATAATGTTTTTGTGCCTTAATAATAACTGCAGGGCTTCCCTGGTGGCACAGTGGATAAGAATCTGCCTGCCAATGCAGGGGACACAGGTTCGATCCCTGGTCTCGGAAGATCCCACATGCCACGGAGCAACTAAGCCCAAGTGCCACAACTACTGAGACTGCGCTCTAGAGCCCGTAAGCCACAACTACCGAGCCCACATGCTGCAACTACTGAAGCCCACGCACCTAGAGCCTGTGCTCCGCAGCAAGAGAAGTCACCGCAATGAGAAGCCCACACACCGCAACAAAGAGTAGCCCCCGTTCTCCACAACTAAAAGCCCATGCACAGCAACGAAGACCCAGCCCAGCCAAAAATAAATAAAAAATAAACTAAAATTAAAATAATAATAATTTAAAAACTGCAAGAAATCATAGCAAAGACTTTTTAAAACAAACGTTTAACCTAGAGGGATGGGATAGGGAGGATGGGAAGGAGATGCAAGAGGGAGGAGATATCAGGATATATGTATATGTAGAGCTGATTCACTTTGTTATAAAGCAGAAACTAACACACCATTGTAAAGCAATTATACTCCAATAAAGATGTTTTAAAAAAAAAGAGAAATAAAATAGATTATTTTCCTTATAAATGTTTCCATTTGACAGATAAATGTCTATTTTTACTTTACATATATATCAGTCTCATTCTTAAATACATATGTATGTATACATGTATATGTATATACAGATAACATACAAAAAGGAAAAGTATTCCCTTAAAAATAACTGATTAAAGCAAAATTTTTAAAGCTACCAAAGAATAAGACAGCTAAATTTCTAATTATGTGAACTAAAAGAATCCATCAAGATATCAGAAAAAAAATACCAATCCTGGGCATTCTGAACAAATTTTTTTGTATCAGCATACTTAGCCTGATTATTTTTTTAATTCAATTACATACCAGTAGAAGAAAGCATGTATAGCTATCATTCATCTAAGAAAGGGAGGGGGAGAGTTATAAATTTATATAAACATTTGCTTATATTTTTTAAATATAAGGATATACAGAAAATTTTTTAAATGACGATCTATAAGGAATGGAGAAAATGGGGTAAAGGGGACAGGGATAAGAACGAGACGCTCTGAAAATACCTTGCTCTGTAGATCTGACTTTGTATCAGTATAAATATTTTACATATAAAAAGAATTTCAAAAGCAATCTCTAAAATTCAAAAGCAAAGTGAAATTTAAAAATCTAACTGTATATACTAACAATGTGGAATAACCATATAAAGAAAGCAAATCAAATGATTTTACAATATAGTAATTTTACTATGAATCATTGTTTCAGTAAAAAATAGTGTTGATAGTTCCACTAAAACGAACTAGGGCTATTGGAGGAATGGGTGATTCCAAGTCTGGAGCAGGAAATGAGTTTAAGATGGGCCTGGAACATTTTGCCATACCAAAAAGCTACCAAAGATTACTAAGAATATGTCAAAACTCAGCAGACAACCTGAAGAGGCTTCACCTGGCTAAAGATGGAATCAGTAACACTAACAACTGCAATGTATTGAAGCACTTCAGATATTTGAGTTCATGAAATCATAGAAATATTTTTAAATTTCACTGATCACCTTTGAAGGGTTCTAAAGAACCAACTCTTTTTGAAAAGTGGTAGAGAATTAGGCATTTATCAGGGTAATCAGAGAGTTGATGAAAAATCGGTTTCTCTTTAAGGAAAAAATCCATATAAGAAGAAGAAATGACAGAATATTGCCATATTGCAATCCCTAACATATTTAGGGATCTACCAGTCTAACACATGCAAGGGAGGGATGGGGGGGCGGGCAGAGAGAGAGAGGATGAAAGAGAGAGAGAGGATGAAAGAGAGAGAGAGAATATGAACCAGACATTACATGCCTCTTGAAATAAAAATACACATCGCCATCTATCAAAGAGTTTTGTGGGGTGGGGTGGGGGGACTCAAACCTGAATCTGACTGAGGAAAAGCAGAAGACTGAGAAAATGTTACATCATGGAGATGAACTTAGCAAAATTCAGACTGTGAGAAACACTAAAGGGCAAAAGACCCAATTCCTTCAACAAAGGGCAAAGGGAAAAAAAATAAAGAGAAGGAGGGAAGAGGAAGGTTGAGGAGAACCTGTGGATTAAAACTGCAATATGTAGAGCTTATTCAACTTGATTTTAACAAAAATACAGTGGAAAAAGGAGAAGAAGAATGAGGAGGGAAAGAAGGAAGAGAAACTGGGTAATTCTAAACATCTTCTGAATATTTAATGACATTAACAAGTTACTGCTTATCTTTTAGCTTAAATAATGAATGGTACCAGCTATTATGTTATAACAAAAAGAACCCTTATGTTTTAGAGATGCATGACGAAATATTTGAAGATGAAATCACGTATCTGGAATATGCTTCAAAATAATTCTGGAAGTGGACAGTAGAGGAAAAGTGAAAAAGGATATATAGACAAAATACAATTAGCCATGAGTTGGTAAATGTCTAAACTGGGCGTGACAGAGGAAGTTCACTATACTAATCCTTCTACTTTTAATGTTCAAAATTTTTCACTAAAAATGTTTTTTAAAACACACACAATAATCACAAAATTCACTTACATGGTAAATGCACTTGCATTTCTTAAGGAACCAATGCAGGAAATAAACAGTGCACAAACATGCTACAGGTTCACAGCCCAGAGAATTAAACTGGGATTAAAAATTTCCTGTGATTAGTTGATAGCAGAGCAATATACACTTGGCTATTCAATTAAGAAAAAGATTCTTTTAAATATGGAACTACTGTGAGAAATGAGTTTTAATATCCTATTTTATGTGTGGGTTATGTATTTATTTTATATAAGAATTACTGCCTTTCAAAATAATTATTTGGAGGGGTTACACTGATCCTATAATAATTAGATAACCATGTATTGGGCCTTAGTTATACAAAGATGAATCAGGCAGTTTCTGCCCTCAAAACGCTCATAAACTAAAAAGGTAAAATACACATGTAATGATAACACAAATGTGGTAAGTGCCATAATAAAAAGTTACAAAGTGTTTGGGAATACAAAAAAGATAAATCCTCCAGAGCTTAAACAGTATTGACACTCCTTTAAAATTGGTTTCCAAAGGCTGTTTTGCAGTTGAACAAGAAAAATCAATCTCTTTTCTTTTCAGTTACCCACTTCTTTCCATCAAAATGGTATTACCCAAAATTACTCACTTGATTTACTGAAATTTTGTTAATTTCCAAAAATAAAAATTCCAAGTGAACAAAGATTCACAACTGCTAATGCTACATAAGAGTGTGCCACAGGGGAAGTACTCTTTCATTCAAAAGTAGGACAGAGAATATAATTTGTTTACTGAACTTTTACGCCCAATGCTCAAGGCTATTTATACTTTTATGTGTAAATATATTCAAAGATTCCATTTATAAATGGCAACAAAGTAAGTTGTGAGAGATAAATGCACTATTCAAGAGTTTCCAAAAACTACACATAACCAAAGCCAATCTTTTCAACAAATGGTGCTGTCACAGACATCCACAAAGAAAAAAATTAATCTAAGACATGGATCTTATACCTTTCACAAAAATTAACTCAAAATGGGCACAGACCTAAATGTAAAACATAAAACTATAAAACTCCAGAAGAAAACTTAGGAGAAAACCCTAGGCAACTTTGGGTATGGTGATGCATTTTTAGATATAACACCAGACATAATCCATGAAAAAAAATAATTGATAAGCTGGACTTCATTAAAATTAGAAGCTTCTCTGTACTTTCTCTGTACTTTCCTTTTAATTTTGTTATAAACCTAAAACTGCTCTTTTAAAAAAGTCTTTAAAAAAACTACATATAGGGCTTCCCTGGTGGTGCAGTGGTTGAGAATCCGCCTGCCAATGCAGGGGACACGGGTTCGAGCCCTGGTCTGGGAGGATCCCGCATGCCGCGGAGCAACTGGGCCCGTGAGCCACAACTGCTGAGCCTGCGCGTCTGGAGCCTGTGCTCCGCAACAAGAGAGGCCCCGATAGTGAGAGGTCTGCGCACCGCGATGAGGAGTGGCCCCTGCTCGCCGCAACTAGAGAAAGCCCTGGCACAGAAGCGAAGACCCAACACAGCCAAAAATAAATAATAAATTAATTAATTAATTTAAAAAAAAAAAACTACATATAATCACAAATACAAGATGATTTTACAGCAGGAGAGAATGATAAGACAGCACCAGTCATGAATTATAATAAACTGATACACCATCATAGTCATTATCAATGCACAAAAGTATGAAACTGAATCGTCAAACTGCTCAAAATTCATTCAACTTTATTAAAATGTAAAGAAACCTATTTTTACATAATGTTAAAATTAACTATTTAGGGGCTTCCCTGGTGGTGCAGTGGTTAAGAATCCACCTGCCAATGCACGGGACACGGGTTCGAGCCCTGGTCCGGGAAGATCCCACAATGCCATGGAGCAACTAAGCCAGTGCACCACAACTACTGAGCCTATGCTCTAGAGCCCACGAGCCACAACTACTGAGTCCGTGTGCCACAACTACTGAAGCCCACAAACCTAGAGCCCCTGCTCCACAACAAGAGAAGCCACCGCAATGAGAAGCCCACACACCGCAACAAAGAGTAGCCCCCACTCTCTGCAACTAGACAAAGCCCGTGTGCAGCAACGAAGACCCGATGCAGCCAAAAATTTTAAAAAATAAAATAAATTTTTTTTTTAAATGTGTCATTTAAAAAAAAATTAACTATTTAGATTCATTTCATAGATTTCATAATCTCTCATCTTAGAACAGGAAACAAGAGGTCAATACCTCTGATACAGAAAACCTTAAGAGAAACTATAAACATACACAAAATATGCCATCATGTAATTAAGGAAAATTGTTTGATGATCAGAATTTTAGTTGACATAATACATTAGCACATACTTCAACTACCTCCACCTAGACTCCCCTCCTCCCAAAGAAAATCACACTGTCTTTATTCAGGATACCTAGTGTATGAATTCCTCTCATAATCTAATCTAGTGTGGTCAAAAGCCAATTAGATCAAGAATCAACAATCAAATTCTAACATTTTGTGGCACCGTTTTTTAAATATAATTTTTACTTGTGAGATCTAATTTTTAAACAAATGGAATTTATTTACAAGGGAAAGCTGTTGCTAAAAGGGAACATGCACACTCAAAACTATGAAAGTTCCACTTGCAGGAATCATTACTTTTCCCTCCCATGGAGAACAAACAGAAAATCCAAAGGTCAGTTCCAACATATCTCCCTGATTTTCCTATGGAATGAGGAGATTTTCTATAAAAATTCTTTGACTCAACAAAAATAAATAAATACAGTAAGCCCTAACAAATTATACTTTGAGTACATTCAGTAAATCAGGTGTTCAGAACTTGAAACCCACCAAGTGACAGAAACATTATTCTTCACATGGGTTACATTCTGGTGGCAAAACACCAAAGCTGGGTGTGGGGATGGGGGTGGGTGTGTGTGTTTAATTTTGTACTTAAATATGCATGATAAAATAATAGAAAAATATCCTCCCTAACTAAACACTCCAGTTTCAAGTCACTGATCATGGTGCTCAGGATCAAAACCTCAGCAAATAAGGAACTGAAGATAGGGAGGATTCATTACCAGAATACTTACTGCAGATGGGACAGGAGTCAGCCCATCTGATTTCATGACCCTTTATTACTCAATCGTCCAAATCAAGAGATTGAGCCTGTCTCCTTTTCCACTACAGTCTTCTGAGGCTTCCAAGTCAAGTTTCCTCTCCTACCCTAGTATGCAATAGAACCAAACACACCTCAAATATCTCAGTAGGTGATGATGGTCGGTCTTTGTTACAAAGAATTTAATGTTTGAGAAAGGGATCAAAAACTGCCAGCATAGTATTTTTTTTAATTCTGAATAAACATTTTTTAAAAATCACATTAAAAATCAGGATTTCTGACTTTTCTTGAAAAACAGAAAAACCTGGCATCAGTGGAATCACCTCCCTGAAAGGCAATAATGGAATGAAGCTGAGTGGCAACAATCCCCATGAAAATGAGCCACAAACTCCTCGGTAGTGCCACAGTCCCAAAATTTGCTATAAGGTGTACCTGATGTGAGTCCAAGATGTGATTTATCACCATAACTTTACAGTTGTTTTAATGAAAGAAGCAAAATATTTACCTGTATCTATGTTACTATCAGAAGAGGAAAAACAAAAGATAAACCAAGAAAGTAATATGTTTAAAAAATGGCAGACAACCTATTTCTTAGTGGAAGTAAAGTTAGAAATACATATCCCCATTTCATGAAGAGATGTGAATTCACATTAAGCGTTTCCTTTTCCCTAGTGTAGTCTGACAACAGACACTTCAAAGAGGAATAAACTAATAGCCTCAAGAAGAATCCAGTGGAGTAAAGAATGGAAGGAACAAATAGGGGCTGCAAAGGGGAAATTTCTGAAATCTGTTAAAGTGGGAAAGAATAAAAGGAAATTAAAGAGATCAAAGAAAATTTCTACTGCTTTGCAAGTATACCAGATTATCTTTAAGCAGAAGAAAGCCTGCAATGCCCAGGATTCTGTTTTCACTCTCCTACAGTCTTACTATATATGCAATCCCTGAGTAATCTTGTTTTCTAATCTACCACTTTTAACTACCTCATACGTACCATGACTTCCAAAACTGTGCCTCCAGCCCAGATATACCTCCTGAATTTCTAACACTTATATTCAACAGCATACTGAACGCTTCTGCCTGAATTTCTCATGGGTACCTCAAACTCATCGTGTCTAAAATTAAACTCATTCCATACCCCAATTTCCTATATTCCCTCATTTAAATTAAAAGGAGGAGACGTCGACATAGAGAATGGACTTGAGGACACAGGATGGGCAGGGGGAAGCTGGTGAGAGTAGCATCGACGTATATACACTACCAAATGTAAGATAGATAGTGGGAAGCAGCTGCATAGCACAAGGAGATCAGCTTGGTGCTTTGTGACCACCTAGAGGGGTGGGATAGGGAAGGTGGGAGGGAGGCTCAAGAGGGAGGGATATGGGGATATATGTACGCAGATGGCTGATGCACTTTGTTGTACAACAGAAACTAACACAGTATTGTGAAGCAAGTATACTACAATAGAGATGTATTAAAAATAATTAATTAATTAATTAATTAAAAGGAGGCATCACTGCCTATCCAATCACTGAAAAGAGAAGTCGTAAGAGTTACCTTGAACTGTCCTCTTAGAACTCTCACATCCAACTAATTAGTTATATTTTACATCTTAAATATCTCTTGGGGCCCTCCTCACCACCAAAGCCTTATACAAGACCTTCATTACAGCCTACAAGACTGCAAGACTACAATTCCTGCCTCTCCTCTGTTACATCCTCCTCACTACCAAAATGACTTTTGAAAAAAGATTCTGAAATACCTGGCTTTTTCGTGAGTAGGACCTGTTCTCTTGCTTTTGTTCTCTAGGATGGATCACGTTTCCGCTCTAGCAAAATCTCTACCAAGTTCCCTTCAAGAACCAGATCAAATTTATATCTGCCATAAAGCGAGTCTTCCCTCATAGGCACCTCTCCCTCTTCCCAGATACAATGTTCAGTCCTTGCATTCTCTGCCTCCACTGCACTATTTAAAGCTCTATAGTAATTATTCATGAATATCTGCTTTTTGTAAACTAGAAACTTCTTTCATTCATTGGTCAAACATTTATTAAAGTCTAGCATGTGCCCCCTATAGCCAGGCTCTGCAAGTAAAGGATTGTTCTGGGCCTCAAGAAGCTCACAATCTTGTGGAGGAAGAGAATTACGTATAAAATTATAAAACAATAGAGTAAGAAAAATGATAAGACATGCATCAGCTATTACAAGGCACTAAAAAGAAGGAGCAGGTAATCTGACCCAGCCTGAAGGGGAGGAGGGGCGGCAAATCAGAGGAAGCATCCTGAAAAAGGTAACACCTAAGATTAATTTTAGAGGATAACAGGACACAGCCAGGTGAAGAAGAGGGCAACTGATAAAGAGAAGACAACAGGAGTAGGCACTGAAGCAAGAAACAGTGTCCCATGGGGAAGCCACTGAAGGTTGTTTTTAAAAGGTAGATTGTGAGAAGCATATGGAGTGTTCAAGTTAAACCATTCTATCAATTATGTGCAAGATTTGAAATAGGCAGGAAAACCTATGAAGAGCAATTACAGTCATACTATCTAAAAGCCAGAAACAGGTCAGTAGTAGTGGGGATGAACAGACGTCTGCATAGTAGAGAGATATCTAAATGACCCGATCAACAGGTCAATAGATTGCATGGAGCATGACAAAGAGCCATCATCACAGCTCTTTAAGCTTGAGTAGTATCTGGCTGAACAACTAGTCACCCCAAACAAGATACAAGAAAGAAGGCTGGGGGATGGTAAGTTTGTTGTTTTGTTTTGCGGATGAAGAAGTGAAGTTCAGTATGGGACATGTTCCGAGCAAAGATACATACAGATCTCAAGTGAAGACAGACAGCAAGCAAATGGATATAGTGATACAAGTTATTTTCAAAGGAATACTCAGGACTACTGATACACAGAATCAGAATTGATTACCACACAGATAGTCATCTAAAAAAAATGAGAATGAAGTAGATCATGAAGAGAGTCACTAAGTCAAGGATGAAATACTGGTAACATCAACATTTTAAGAGGCAGAAAAAGAGAATGAACCTCATGAAGATGACTGAGAAGGTAAGCTTAGAAAGGTATAAAAAGAGCCAGTAATGGATGGTGTCCTAAAAGAATGATCTACAGGTCCAAAACCAGGAGAACAGTTCAGTAAGATAAAAGCCAATAAATGTCCAGAGGATTTGACAACTAGAAGGTACCTGTTGGTATTACTGAGAGTGACATCTGTAGAGTAGTGAGTACAAACCAGACTGCAGTAGTTTAGGGGTGAGTGGGAACAGAGTTGTATATATGTTAGGCTCTAGGGAAGGATCCAATAAAGAGTACAAGTAAGATAAGGTATGACTCATAGGGCAGCAGGTGAAAGAAGCAACGGTACAAAGAGAGTCTGACCTCTAATAATTTCATTAGAGACAGCTCAGCTTCCAAAGCATAGAATTCTTTAAGGGCAGAGAAAATACCATATTCAACTTTATCTGCCCATAGCTAGCAAAATTCCTGGAGCATAATACAAACTCAAAGATTCTGTGATATGCATGAATGACCAAGGGCAGCAGGGCAGGGGGAGACACACTAAAAAGAAATACTCCCTAGAAGCATGTATCTCTTGTATTTCCACTCTTAAGAGTTACTACTTTAGAGATTTATTTACATTTAAGGAACTTAAAAACGCACAAATGTATGGGATATAGAGTGATATACCATGATAGTCTGTTCAGTCTTTGCCATTCAAATATAATATCTATTTAGTAGTTTACTAGACAACTAAAAATGAAATCAGTAATTGCTACATACTATAAAAGGTATGTGCCTATCCCATCCTCTCATCCACAGCCCTGAAAATGATATCATTCTGTCTACTGCCCCATCCCCAACCTTGTCTACACCAGGAATGTATACCTGACATAGAGACAGCCAATGCATACTTTGGCTGTATACTGAGGCAGACAATGTACACTCTGTGAGACTGGGCTCCATCAGTGATCTGAGCTAGACCCTCTCTCGGTAATCTGAAAAGTTAAAAACTGTTGCCAGCCAATGGTGGACACTGAACCTGAAAAAGGATATATATGTTCTGGGGCCGGAGTAGCCATTTTAAGGGGACATACAGGCCAACTGGTAGGCAAGGAAGCCAACCGAGAAAAACTGAAATGAGGCAGATACACTCTGAAAAGCCAAGATGAGAGACTGTGCTTCCCTGAAAGAGAGAGAACTGAGACTTTGGTCAGCTTTTTAGTTCCCACAGGACCAGCTACATTCCATTTTACTTCCCTGGATTTTCCCTTTTATGTGAGGTAACTGGGGTATATTTCTATTCCTTACACTCCAGAGTCACCACTGGAAAAACTCCTAAACAAGATTAGATAAATGCCAACAATACAAAAGTAGTTTTTGTTTCTTTAAGTCTAAACAGATACTACACACTGTAACACAAAAGTAGTTAGGAATTCTAATCCTAGCTGGTTTCTACTCCTAGCTCTGCTCAAAGTTCATGTGAACCTGAGCAATCAAAATGTCTCTCAACCTTTGTTTACTCACTTCTAAAAGGAACTGGATTATAGACTTCTTATATATACTTAAATGGCTTAAAAATTAACTTGAGATGATAGTGTGAGCGGTGTGTGTATGTGTATATACAACAAATTCAAAGATATACTCAAAGCAACTCGACGTCTTTCGTGAATTTCTGTAACTGCAAGAAGAATGTAAACTTGGAGTATAAAAGGGCTCTTTCCTAAAACCCTTAACTGGATTATATGTAATACATTATTTTGCTATTGAGATCATCACTAAGTCTACCAGAAATCCAAAAAGCAGTACCTGAAACAAATGTAGTATCTATGTGAAAATATGAAACTGCCGTTCAGGACAAAGTACTCATCTACTACACTGCCTCCCTTCTTGGACTTCTTAAAAATGCCTACCTACTATGGTTTAAACCATCTTCTGAGGGACTCCTTAAGTACAGATCACCATGCTCTGAATTATAAGAATGACCCCCACCACACTGGGCCACAGTTACAAGGGTGGATTTCTAAGGCTGGTTTACTGGTCTGTGAGACAGCCTGACAGAATAGCTCTATCAAATAATATAGGTAACCCAGAGTAACTGGTGACTCTGATCTGGCCAATAAAGTCTTCTCTTGGGACTGTCAGTTGATGGTGATGGGAATAAAAGTAGCAGTGAGGCAGTAACAGAGTCAGTCAGGATGGCACAGCACCAGCACAGGCACTTACAAAAGCCTAATGCTAGGAGCGCCACAGGTTACCCACGTAGCTAGATCTGTATTATATATATTGTACATGACCTTCTGGTGGCCAGATATGTGCTGTACCCATAACTCCAGTCTACATCTCAATCTATCTGAAACCATGCAAGGCAGCCGTTTCTGTTGTATTGTGAAGTCTGGCTATCTAATAAGGCTCTTCTTTCACTGATTTCACCACTACTTTATAATAAAATTCTTGTCGCCTAAGGGATTATTCCAGAATTCCTCTGTGCCTTACATCCTTAAAAAAAAAAGTCTACCATACCTAATACTTTTCAAAAAACTAAATGCATTCTATGTACCTTTTAGTAGGTCTCTATCTTCTAAAACTAAAGAAATAAAAATAATGACCTTCAGATTCTTTCCTCAGTACTACAGATGTAAGTTTATACTCTGTTTTCTCTGTTAACAGAAAAACTCAATTAGATCTTCCAGAGCTGACATTAGCTTCTTAACTCTTTTTTCTTTCTTGGCAAACATAATTTAGTGAGGGTCATTTTATGATAAAAAACAAATTAAAAATGAAATATTGAAAGAAATAGGCAGACTTCAATAATGTCAGAAGGTCATTATTTAGTCCAAACTAAATCAAAATTAGCCTTATCTCAAAAACCTCAGATAGCTGATGACTATTTAACTTATCTTAAACCATTTACTTTAAATTTTCTACAGTATCCATTTATCAAGTATAATACAAGGTACTATTTTCATAAAGATGTTATAGTGATGGATGGCCCCCAAATGTAAAGAGACTCAAAAAACAATTCCCAAACCCTTGGCAAAAGTAGAAGACAAAGAAATGTGACCTGCACTAAAGTCACTAAAGTTAAAACCTATAAATAACTTCTTGAAGGTACCCAAGACTATTTGTTACTGTTTTTCCCTATTTTTTCTTTTTCATTATTTTCATTTTATCTTGCACAGTAAATAGATTTACATTTACTTAGACCTCTAAAACCATTCTCTGGGTTCTAAGAACATAAATATAGTGAGAGAAAAGAAATGAAGGAGCACAACTTCACCTCAGTTTGAATGAAATGAACAAAGCAAAATCATGTTCAATAAACAAATAAACCACTGGAACAGAGATAAACAAACCCGTTTGAAAAATCTACTGTATAAAATGTACTAAATAAGAGTTGATATCCTAAAAAAACAACAACAAAAAACTGATCTTTGGCTCATTTTCTTTTTCAAGTCACCATGATCTTACATAGGAGAGTAGAAGGGAAACAAATAAACAAACAAAACTGGGATATGTAAAATGGTACAGCCACCGTATAAAATGGTTTGACAGTTACTCAAAAATTTAAACATACAATTACCATATGACCAAGAAATTTCACTCCTAGGTATATATCCAAAAAGACTAAAAACTCAAACAAATACATATACATACATGTTCACAGCAACACTATTCACGATAGCCAAAAGATGAAAATAGCCCAAATGTCCACTAATGAATGAATGGATAAACAAACTGTGGTCTCTACTTACAATAGAATATTTATTATACAATCATAAAAAGGAATGAGGCAGTACTGATATATGCTACAACATGGATAGCACATCATGCTAAGTGAAAGAAGCCAGGCACAAATGGTCAAATACTGTAAGATTCCATTTATATGAAATACCCAGAAAAGATAAATCCATAGAGACAGAACGCAGAATGGTGGCTGCCAGCTGCTGGGAGGAGAGTAAAATGGGGAGCAAGTGTAATTTGGGGTGATGAAAATGTTCTGAAACTAGATAGAGGTGGCGGCTACACAACTTTGTGATTGTACTAAATGCCAATGAATTGTTCACTTTAAAATGGTAACTTTATGTTATGTCAATTTCAATTTCACACCAATTTTTTGAAAACTTAAAAAAAAAAACTGGGTCAGTTGTTAGAAGACACAATTTCTAGACCCAGGTTCTAGGCCAGCCACTTATAGCTGACCTCTCTGAGCCTCAATTTCTTCATCTGTAAACGGGTTGGGAACAGATGATATCCAAGCTTCCTCTCATTAACTGGTGCTCTATATCTGCAGCTCTGAATTTTTAAAGAATTGTATCCTATAGGAATATATCTGAAAAACAAAGCATGAAGTACTGGTTAATTTCTCAGCAAGTTTTACAGGAAAGTCATTAGAAAGTTTAACAAAATTGCTTCTCCTAATGACTTTAAATAAAGTGGACATAAACATTAAAAGGCACGTCAATGAAGGCAATTCTGCAAGAAGTAAAACTAATGTGTTCTAAGATTGTAATTCTCTATTAGTCAAGCTATATCCAAGGATACAAATTAGAGAATCTAACCACAATTATAAATAAACAAATAAATTAGATGAAATTTGAGAATCTAAAAGAAAGACTGGATTAAATAACTCTCAGGCATTTTCCCCTAATATCAATTCTTTCAGGCTTTGAGAGGTGCTGAGAATCATGTAATCTGTGGTCACTGAATGTGGGTAGTCTATATTCCGATTTAGAGTTAATCTATATACACCTAAAATAAGGTAAACCATAAAAACTAAAGAGCCTAACTAGTGTTCTCATGACGCTACTTCTACAAGTTAGCAGACTAAAGCCACATAAGCAAGCCAAAATTTTCCTCAGGAAGAAGCTTTGGATATACTCTAACATAATAAATGTTGAGCTGAGTTATCAGAATTTACCACCATACAGTATAGCAGAAATAATTTTGGCCTAGAAAATTTAAGCCAAATGATGTCAGCTGCCACAGCCAAAGAGAAATCTTATTAACATTCTTATGAATAGTCTAAATCTGTATTGGCAAAACTAAACTATGAAATGTCCCCACAAATGACTGAGACAACTGACTAGCTATGCAGAGTTTTTTAATAAATATCAACTGACTTTTAGAAAAATGAGTACCATTCATATCCACCTAAACATAGGTAAATCAATGAATGCAATCCAAAAAGAGAAAAGGAAAACAAGCACCATTTAGCATAATTGCTCCTCAGTTTTCATCTTGCTAATAAGCACATCTGAAAACTATGAATACAAAAGATACATATAAAAAAATACATGTCACAACCCAGCTGTTAAAAGCATCCTTTTGATGTAACCTAAATCCCTATGACCCATCATAGGTATCATATGCTTGGTGTCACAACCTCAAAAAGTTACTTTTACTTTCATAATTCAAACACATGTGAAATAAAGTCACTGTATACAAAATCATCTAATTTTAAAAAGTACAAAAGCATTAATCATGGACATATATTTTGCTCAGTAAGGGCATATGGGTTTTAATTACTAGTTGACATGATATACTGTAATTATGCAAAAGTATATTTTCCACTAAACATACAATTTTCTTATTTCTAAATCAGGCTACTACCAAATTTACTACTTACCTTATTCTGACCAAAAATATATTAAAAATTTTTGATAATGTTTTTGAATGAACTCTTCATTCAAAAGTAATTCCACAGTTCATCTGCATAACTAGGGTAGCTCTTGAACTCTGCAAGTATTATACTTTAAAATGCTTTCTTTAATTTAAAAGAAATATAAATTTTCTGCACTCCATTGACAGTGATATCTGATGTTCTCATCTTCCAAGTTTAACAATGCAAAAAAATCAAGTTACATGTCAAATTAATCAAATGAGTTGCAGTAAACCAATTTATTCTGACAACAAATTTGAATCAGTGTAACAATTATAAATTTCTAGTCTCATATATAGTTTATACTTTAATCTAGGCTGAACGGTTTCTTTGTGAAACTGACTTCAATTCTCTATGCATAAAATTCTAATGTATAAATAAGGGAAGTTTGCGTAGATAATATACAAGGTCCCTTTTCACTGTTTCTAAGTCTATACCATTTCTTCAATGTTGAAAACAATCTGGAATTGGGCAATTGAAATTGTTCCTGAAAAGCATCAAGTGTAAAAAGTAAAGAAATAGCAAAGGCTTTGCCATTGTTAGGTACAGCAAAGTGTCAAACTCACACAAGCAAGCACGCTGCAGTGAGCAGAAGAGCTATGCTCTACAGACCTAACCAAGCCTTGACACTCCAGAGCCTCCTCCTGCCAGTGTCACGACAAAAAAGACCAGGCCCCTAACCGCTCACCTAGGAGCCTGTGGAACAGCAGCATGAAACGCTGGGCCTCCCCATGGATATTATGCAACCAATCCAAACCCCTTAACAAAGAGAAGAATACAAAAGCTAGAACTTCCTATTAAGTTCAACCCCAGGTCTTAAACCGACTCCTGAGAGCCACTCACCCAACTCCCAACTTTCATCCACCATGGGACTGCGGAATGTATTTTCCAGACTAATTGTGAACCCACTATGCCCTGTTATCTTTGGTCACTACCAAAAGAAAAATTTATTGCCGTTATCAGTCCTCTCCTGTACTCTAACCACTGTACTGTTCTTGTTTTTTTTTTTTCCTCCTTTATCCAACCTCCCACTGCTTACCTTCCTCCCAAAACCTCCCTCTAGGTTTACTCTGCTCCAGGGTAAAAATAAACGGACCTATATCATCAACAATTTCACTGTTTGCTTTAAGTAAAAGCTGCTTCTCCTGCCTCACTCTCAAAGGTTGCTTATTCTTTCATTTATCATGTACTCCAACTTCATGATGCAGGGTCATGTTCCTAACCATAACTCCCAGCCAGTATCCTGTAAAAAAACAGAAAACAAAAAAAAACAAAACCCTGTCACTGTGCAATTGCTGCACATTAGAATTCCCAGGGGCATTTTAAAGCCCCACTGCCCAGGTTACACCCCATACAAATTAAATCTGAATAGCTGAGGATGGGAGCTAGCCATTAGAATTTCCAACGTGCAGCAAAGTTAGGGTAAGAGCATTAGCAGTTTGTAAAGTTGCCCGGGTGATTCCAATATGCAGTCCCAGGTGCAAACCACTGATCCCCAAGGCATTCCTAATCATTCACTCAAAACTCCTGACATGCTTCTGTCCTAAGTACTACAGAACCTTGAATTATTTCAACATGCATCCACCCAACATTTTTTTTCTTTCTTTTTTTTTTTGGCCACGCCGTGCAGCTTGTGGGATCTCAGTTCCCCAACAAGGGATTGAACCCGGGCCACACCAGTGAAAGCGCCCAATCCTAACCACTAGACCACCAGGGAACTCCCAACACTCTACTTTTAATATCATAAGCATTTCACCTCCACCGACATTCATTGCAAGTCCATTTTAGCCACTTTAAGACCACACTCCAGACTTCATCACCCTGTCTTCTCTGAATGGGAAATGTGAAAATTAACTATCTTCCTCTCTGATCACAATCTTCCAGTTCTAAATTAGTTAAACCTACTGCATCTATTTTTCATTATCATTCAGAATTGCAGACAATTCTACTTCCTCCCTACTTAGCCCACTTCTGCATTCATTTCCCTATCTAGACTGGACTCCACAGTTCACCATTTCAACCACTCTCTTGCCAATATCTTCATTTATCACATTACGTTGGAATCGTCTATTTATTTTCCTGTATATATCATATACCTAAGTCTCATGAGATCATAAAATGTCTATGTTTTATTCATTGATGTATTCCTGTTGACAAGTATAACATCTGGCACATCCAGTATACTCTGAATAAGTATATATCGAATCCACAGATCTTCTCAGTAGTCATCTAAGTCAATGTGATATACACATCAATACTTTTTCCTAGTGATAATCTTCACCAGATTACCTTCCTTTCTTATCATTAATTGGCACCTTAATACTTCAATTTCACTTGCCCTTTGTTTCTGTGTCAAATCAATTCAGTGAGCACCTATCTATACGGCAGAGGGAAGGGGAGAAGACACGAGTATAAAGTGTAACAATAAACACTACTGGAAAAATTAGATAAACACTTGAGAAACTTATAAAAGTGGGAAAAGATAATTTACAGCACCACTTTTAAGAGTAATTTTTTTAATTTAATGAAAATTTTCTCTCATGTGTATTAAATATAGAGAAAGGTATAGAAGTATGTACCCAGACTGCTTTTAAAACAGAAAAAGCAAATAATACTTTCACTTCTTACTAAATACACTTCTGCACTGGTTTACTTTTCAAGCAGCATGAACTTTTTTTTAAATATATATTGCAAATAATACTTTATTCTTTTTAGATTACACATACCACTTTTCCTACAAAAGACACACCATATCCTTAACTCATTTTATTTACATTCAATTAACAGTCATTTAAAATATTTAAGTGAATACACTATTATGGATGTTTATTTCTATCAAGCAACAATCATAAAGGCTGTCATAAAATTTGTACTCCACCAAGTGAAAAACATGAAACTAACGTCCTGTTTAAGAAAGCAAGACAAAACAATTGGTCAAATTACGGTAATAACGAGAGAATAGCTTAAAACACATAACCTTTAAAATAAATTGGAAAATCTTAAAAAACAGATATGTATTTGTATATTGTCAAAGTTTAATTAGGTAGTAAATAAAATTTTTAAAACGTTAATAAGTATAAAAGAAGGTGGAGATGATGAGAGCAGACACATTGCTGCAAGTGACTGTGAAGAGGCAGCGGGACCATAATCAGAGATGATCCTCAAGAATATCAAGACTGAGCTGTGATTCCTGGACATGTAGTGTTGCTGAAAGAATAAGCCGGCCTAGTCAGGAATCTGCAAAGTCAAGACCCAGAGACTAAGAATGTGCCGGGAGAAAAAATAATGGATAAGCACGCCAATAATCATGAAATAATAGAGCCAGGAATTCAGGAGAAGGTAAACAGATTATTACAGACAGAGAGGGCAGAACTAGAAATAAATAGTCTCTGCTTTTGGAGGATTCCTCCTCCTCTAGGGGGTACGGTTAACCATGAAAACACTCAAAGCATGGCAACTGAGGATTGGGACACTGCAAAATTTTAGGTTACTGTAGCTAGCTACTCCACTACAGAGCAGAGTGGTTTTTAATTATCTAGCGCTGCTACAATGTAAACCAAATGCCTCATCACCCTCAAATTCTCAGTAAAGTCTTCTACCAACACACACACATCTAAATATGGTAATAAAATTTAAGAAAAAAATTATTTTCTCAAAATTCAAGTTGGGGAAAACTATAATGGCCTAATTTCAACTCTCTTTTTATGTATTTAGTTTGTCTTGTTTATGTGATCCTTGATACCATTTCCTGAAGCTAATTACAGAAAATATATTACAAAATTTAATTACCTTTTGACACAAAAAGCACAATCAACAAAAGAAAAATAAATTGGACTATGTCAAAATTTTTAAATGCTGTGCTGCAAATGATACCCTCAAGAAAATGAAAAGCCAACCCATAGAATGAGAGAAAATATTTGTAAATCATATACCTAATAATGAACTTCTACCTGGAATATACAAAGAACTGTTAAAACTAAGAGGGACTTCCCTCCACAACTACTGAGCCCGCGTACCACAACTACTGAGCCCGAGTGCTGCAACTACGGAAGCCCACGCGCCTAGAGCCCATGCTCCACAACAAAAGAAGCCACCACGATGAGAAACCCGCGAACCACAATGAAGAGTAGCCCCCGCTTGCTGCAAATAGAGAAAGCCTGTGCGCAGCAACGAAGACCCAACGCAGCCAAAAGAATATATATAAAAATAAATTAAATAAATGAATAAATAAATTAAAACTGACTAAGAAATAAACAAATAATCTAATTTTAAAATGAGCACAAGATTTGAGTACACATTTCTCCAAAGAAGATAATATAAGTGGTCATAAAAAGCATATGAAAAAATGTTCAACATTATTAGACATAAGGGAAATGCAAATCAAATACACTACAAGATACCACTTCTCACCCACCAGATGGCTATAATCAAAAAGACAGATTATAACAAATATTCTTGAGAATGCAGAGAAATTAGAAGCCTCCTATATTGCTGGTGGGAAGAAAAATGGTGCAGTACTTCTGAAAACAATTTACAGTTCCTCAAAAGGTTAAACATAGAGTTACCATATGATTCAGCAGTTCCATTCTTAGTATATACCCTAGAGAAATGAAAACATGTCCATACAAAAACGTGTACACAGGTGTTCATAGCAGCATTATTGATAATAGCCCAAAAGTGAAAATAACCCAATATCCATCAATAAATGAAATAATACACAAAATGTGGTGCTTCTATACAATGGATTACTAGGCAATAAAAAGAAATTTGAAACACTGATGCATGCTACAATACGGATGAAACTTGAAAACATGTTAAGTGCAAAAAGCCAGTCACAAAGACCACACACTGTATGATTCCATTTATATAAAGCGTCTGTAACAGGCAAATCCATAGAGACAGACTTGTGACAGCCTGGGGCTCAAGGCAGGGAAGATTTGGGAGTGACAGCTAAAGGGTAAGGGTTTTTCTGTTTGAAGGTAATGAGTTCTACAACTTACTGTGGCAACAGATGTACAACTCTGTGAACATACTAAGAGCCACTGAACTGTATTCATGTATGGTATATAAATTACATGTCAATAAAGCTGTTTTTTAAACTACTACTTACTAAACAACAAAGAGAAGTACAATAAATAAGCAAAAGAGGCTGAAGTCCAGACACACAGATCAATGGAACAAAACAGATTCGAGATAAAAACAATTCTAGAGGGCTTCCCTGGTGGCGCAGTGGTTGAGAATCTGCCTGCCAATGAAGGGGACACGGGTTCGAGCCCTGGTCTGGGAAGATCCCACATGCCGCGGAGCAACTGGGCCCGTGAGCCACAACTACTGAGCCTGCGCATCTGGAGCCTGTGCTCCGCAACAAGAGAGGCCGTGATAGTGAGAGGCCCGCGCACCGCGATTTAGAGTGGCCCCCGCTCGCCGCAACTAGAGAATGCCCTCGCACAGAAACGAAGACCCAACACAGCTAAAAATAAATAAATTAATTAAAAAAAAAAAAAAAAAACAATTCTAGAAATAAGTATCTAAAAAAAACAAAGTGCAGAAAAAGCACTATCTTTACTGCAGTGGTTCTCAGCCAAGGGCAATTATTCCCCCAGGAAACATTTAGCAATGTATGGAGACATTTTTGGTTATCAAAATGGGCGGTGGGTGTCACAGAGGCTAAGGATTTTGCTGTGTGCATCCTACACAGCATCCTAACGCACAAGATAATCATCCACAACAGGGAAGAGCAGAAAGAGGATGAGAAAGAGGAGGAGGGACTTCCCTGGTGGCGCACTGGTTAAGAATCCGCCTGCCAATGCAGGGGACACGGGTTCGAGCCCTGGTCCAGGAAGATCCCATATGCTGCAGAGCAACTAAGCCCTGTGCCACAACTACTGAGCCTGCGCTCTAGAGCCCGCGAGCCACAACTACTGAAGCCCACACGCCGAGAGCCCGTGCTCCACAACAACAGAAGCCACCACAATGAGAAGCCCGCACACCGCAACAAAGAGTAGCCCCTGTAACTAGAGAAAGCCCGTGCACAGCAACAAAGACCCAAAGCAGCCAAAACTAAAATTAATTAATTAATTTTTTTTAAAAAAGAGCGGGAGGAAGAGGAGGAAGAAAGATGGCGAGATTATCGATTCTGGATTAAAAAGACACAACAATGATATTGCTGGATTAGATCCTAGTTCAAACTGGGGAAATCTGAATATACTATTAGATGATAATAGGGTATTACTGGTAATTTTATTAGGTGTAACAATACTGCTATAGTTATATCAAAAACATTCTTGGGAGATTCATGAGGGTATTTTGAGAAGTGACTTATAATATCTGCAGTTTACTTTAAAATGGTTCAGCTACAATATCAACATAAATGGCACATAGAGAGTCAGAGATAAAACAAATATAACAAAATTTGAACAAATCTGGGTAATTGGTACATGGGTGCTAATGGCAATATTTTTCAAAGTTTCTGTATGAAAATTTGCGTTATAAAAAATTGATAAAAATTATGAGTATTTTTCCCCTATAAAATACCTCACAACAGTACTAAAAATATGTAGAAAACAACTAAAACTATGTAGAATTTCTGACTAAAAAATGATAAATCATTGTATAATCTACGGACAGGAGAGCTCTTAAATGGCAAAATCTGTAGGAAAGGACTGACATTTCTGACAACATAAAATTAATTTTTATTAATATTAAAAAAATCCATTAAGTTAAATATATATACACTTGCAAAAATACATGCATCATATACAACAAAACATTAAAATCCATGAGTAAAGGGATGTTATAAATCATTAAGAAATAGACCAATACTCCAAGAAGAAAAATAGGATAGGAACAGACAATTCAAAACTGAAAATACAAATGGCCAATAAGCACATGAAAAATTATCAACCCCACTGGCAATCAAAGAAATTCAAACTTTTAAAGCAAGAATTTTTCACCTATTGATAGGCAAGGATGAAAAATTATTAAGTCAAATTTGTTCATGATAAAAAAAAGGCTAAGCATAAGATTAAAAAGTATAAAGTATGCTGCTGACATTTGTTTTAAATACAATTAATTTTTTTCTAAATGTCCTACTACCAGTACTTTATTATTTTTTTAATACATCTTTATTGGAGTATAACTGCTTCACAATGCTGTGTTAGTTTCTATTGTACAACAAAGTGAATCAGCCATCTGCATACATATATCCCCATATCCCCTCCCTCTTGAGCCTCCCTCCCACCTTCCCTATCCCACCCCTCTAGGTGGTCACAAAGCACCGAGTTGATCTCCCTGTGCTATGCAGCTGCTTCCCACTAGCTATTTTACATTTGGTAGTGTATATATGTCCATGCCACTCTCTCACTTCGTCCCAGTTTACCCTTCCCCCTCCCCGTGTCCTCAAGTCCATTCTCTATGTCTACGTCTTTATTCCCGCCCTGCCACTAGGTTCATTGTAGCACTATTTACATAGTCAGGACATGGAAGCAATGTAAATGTCCATCAACAGATAAATGGATAAAGAAGATGTGGCACATATATACAACGGAATATTATTCACCCATAAAAAGAAATGAAACTGAGTTATTTGTAGTGAGTTGGATGGACTCAGAGTCTATCATACAGAGTGAAGTAAGTCAGAAAGAGAAAAACAAATATTGTATGCTAACGCATATACACTGAATACAATTTTTAATATAGTATTCATCTATTTCTATTTTATTAAATATATTTAATAAGGAATAAAGCGGAATTTAAATGCTGCCTTCTGGGCATTTCCTATAATACTTAGGATTTTTTCCTCCACTGACTAATAATGAGTTATAATAATATATTTCTAAATAATGAGCCATCTTTGCATATCTGCAATGAATCTCAATTGTAGCAGTCTTCCTTTAATGTATAATGTAACATTAGTCTATTTTACTTATAATTTTTACTTGAATATTCTTAGATAAAATTGTTCTGTAAATTTATACTAAGATAGGAGGTTGCAAATGTATTTGTATACATGATCCCACTTTTTAAAAAAGTGTACAGGGGGCTTCCCTCGTGGCGCAGTGGTTGAGAATCTGCCTGCCAATGCAGGGGACACGGGTTCGAGCCCTGGTCTGGGAAGATCCCACATGCCACGGAGCAACTGGGCCCGTGAGCCACAATTACTGAGCCTGCACATCTGGAGCCTGTGCTCTGCAACAAGAGAGGCCGCGATAGTGAGAGGCCTGCGCACTGAGATGAAGAGTGGCCCCCGCTTGCCACACCTAGAGAAAACCCTCGCACAGAAACGAAGACCCAACACAACCATAAATAAATAAATAAATAGAACTCAATTATTCTATACCCCAAACGAAAACAAATCTATTTAAAAAAAAAAAAAGTGTACAAATATAACACAGACCATTATTTCCCAAGAACTGAAGACAGAAATATTAATCGCGGTTGCTCTGGATGAAATTAGGAGCAATTCATGTTTTTTCATTATACTTTGTTTCAAATTTTTATAAGCATGAATCATTTTAAAAACTACTTGCCAGGAAAGCTATCTTCATTTGAAATGGAAAAATAATTAGTTGTAAATGCCTGCACAAAGAAAGGAGACCCCTATATAACCTACCTGAGGCTCAAACAAACAGAAACAAGTCTTTGAATTAAACTGACATCATCTCTCACAGGTTATGCTACTCCTGTACCTAGGTCAATGTATATGGATAAAGAAAAAAAAACTAGATTTCCACCAACAGTTTGTGAGAATTTTAAAAAGGTTGAAAATTATGTTGTTAGTAATTTTAATCATATTCTTAGAAATAATTAAACACACTAAAAATTGTATTTCTTCTAAGACATTTAACAACAAAAAATGATTTTTTTAATTACATTTAAATCATTCCTTTAAAAAGCTCTTTTTCTGAATAACAGAGTTCTAATTCATTACATTTCTTGAAACTACTACAGGAATATTTTAGTGAGGAAGGGAGCTTTATTCCACTATATTTTTCAAGGCCAGAAAGAAAACATCAAAAGGAAATTAAAATCTTGAATGCCCAGGTTTCTCAATAATTTTCCTCCTGTTCCATAAATATCTTGTTCTCTTTAGATTGTGTCACTTTAACACTACTAAAATAACATGTATTATTTTGATATAATACAGTATTGCACTTGGCATTTCTAACCCAATAATTTGTCTACAGCCTACCCACTCTGTTTGAGCCACATTACAGTAAGTACATAAAGATCTTCAGGGGCTTCCCTGGTGGTGCAGTAGTTAAGAATCCGCCTGCCAATGCAGGGGACACGGGTTCAAGCCCTGGTCCGGGAAGAACTCACATGCCACGGAGCAACTAAGCCTGTGTGCCACAACTACTGAACCTGCGCTCTACAGCCCACGAGCCACAACTACTGAGCCCACGTGCCACAGCTACTGAAGCCCGCGCGCCTAGAGCCCATGCTCCGCAACAAGAGAAGCCACCGAAATGAGAAGCCCGCGCACCACAGCTAAGAGCAGCCCCCACTCTTTGCAACTAGAGAAAGCCCGCGTGCAACAACGAAGACCCAATGCAGCCAAAAATAAATTAATTAAAAAAAAAAAAGATCTTCAAACACCAAGGCCATTCTCTATCATTACCTCATACTGAAAAATAAACTCAGTCACACAGCAATTCACCTTAAGCTCCTTTTACAAAAGTGAATCAGAAAGAATGAATTTAGTTTATACATTAGAAGACTGTCATTTACCAAAGTGTTCTCCACTATAGTACACAAAACTTTTACTACGGCAGTTAACTAGTGCAATGCAAGATAAAACAGGCCATATTCATAAGTGGCCCCCCCTTCACCTCATTCATATAAGACTGTAACAATACAAGAATAATAGTCCCAGTATTGACCATTCAACTTCTGCTTTTCCCCATAATATATAATCCAAGGGGAAACTACAGTAAACAGAGTTAAATGTTCAAAGCACAGCCTAACACTGAACTGTCACCAATCTCCTACCTCTCCCTTTCTTCTTATGAAAAGGAGCATCCTCTGAAACAGTAGGAGCCATGACGTATTAAGTGCTTAGTATTAACTGCTTAGTGCTTTGCTAACCACTTTACATAGATTTCTAATTCTCACAACTCTATGACATAAGTTATATTACTAACTATATTCTATAGATGAGGAAACAGCTAAGTCATAGAAGTGGACCATGAACTGAACTTGGTTTAAAATTTAAGCATGGGGCTTCCCTGGTGGCACAGTGATTAAGAGTCCGCCTGCCACTGCAGGGAACATGGGTTCAAGTCCTGGTCTGGGGAGATCCCACATGCCATGGAGCAACTAAGCCCATGCGCCACAACTACTGAGCCTGCGAGCCACAACTACTGAGCCCAAGTGCCACAGCTACTTAAGCCCACGCGCCTAGAGCCCATGCTCCGCAACAAGAGAAGCCACCGCAATGAGAAACCCGCGCACCGCAACGAAGAGCAGCCCCCGCTCGCCACAACTAGAGAAAGCCCACGCGCAGCAACGAAAACCCAATGCAGCCAAAAATAAATAAAATTTTAAAATAAAAAAAATAAAATTCAAGCATATCCTGAACCATTATTTTACACTGACTCTCAAGTAGACTTTTTTTAAAAAAAAAAGGATGTGGAGGGGATGGGCAAAATTCTGCACACATATCTAAGGAATCAAATAAAAGTGATTTATTAAGAAATTCAATTTATTTAAAAATTCAATTTATCAGAAAAACCTGAAGTAACTAAACTGACACTAATATCTTAGTCCTTGGTACCCCTTAAGAATCTGGTGTAGATTTTGTAGGTATTAGTATTCAGATAACTTTCAAGGTATATTCTAGAGTTGGTACAGGTTCAGACAAATTTCCTTCACGTTCCTGAAGGCTGTACAGTAACGCCACATCAAAACAATGACCCTGAAAGTACTACAAGATGCTCTTAATTCACAATAAAAAATAAAGCTCAACATTGTTCTCTGTTAACTCAGAGATTATGAGGCTTTTTAATGAAGGTAAATTAAGACAAGAGGTATACAATCACAAAATGAAATTATACTGAACTGTATTATCTAAAAATACATATAAACTGTTGTATACATTCGCCTTTTAAATTTTTAAGCAATGGAAAGTATTTTTAAACCCATTAAATGGAGTATAACTTAAAAAATAAAAGTTACATTATTGTGGCCTGTTTAATTTGCTGGAGGGGGGAAGAAAAGGGTGAAGGTTAGGTGAAAAAACAGAAAGCAAGCATGCCTACAGACATAGAGGAGAATAATAAAAGAGGTGAGGGAAAAAATCAACACATTCACAAAGCAACAGCGACAAGGAGGAAAAAATAAGTATAGTAAGGAAAACAGAGACAGACAGATTCACCCACAAAGGTGGCATAATCTTCAGCTAAGTAAAATGTTATTACCACATGAACACTCCACGCTTTGAATATAACAATTTATTGTACTATTACATGAATGCAGATAAGCAGCTGCTGAATAAAGGAACTGAATTTACATTCTTAATACCCATATTTAGATGTATAAGTACAAATCTTATTTGTAATAACTTAGCCTAAGTCTTTTTCTTAACCTACACAGTATACTAATACCAATCAAGCTAACTACATAATTTTTTCAAACAAAGGATTTTAACATTCCTCATCTTTCTATTCCCTATAAAAGGAACAAAAGCTTAAATAAGGAGAAAAGCTTAAATAAATTCTGAGCTACTTTACCTAAAACTTTATCAAATTGACAAGAACCTTAGTACTTCCCGTAGCAGAAAACTACACAACACTGGCATTTCTTAAAGCATAATACGAGATTATACTACAACTTTTCCCTTTCATCTATGGTAAAAGCTTTAGTGGGCAGAAGAAATTATTGGTCGGTCAAAAGTTCTAGTCATGACCACAGTATACAAGTGTCACCTCTCTTGATTTCCCCCTGATATTTAGTCTAGATCTAGCTCTTAGTGCAACACATAAATTAGAAAGTTAATAAAAACTAAGAAAGGGAAGAATTAGATCATCTGCATCAAAGGGGATTATTTTGTTTAATTTGACAATTTTAAACTTCGTCAATAAAACAAAGACAGAATACAAAAAACAACTTCAAACACATTCTAAGTTATAAAAAATAAACCACTTGTTATTTACTTCTGAGGAAATAATAATTAAAATCTAGTTATTTCTTGAGTTTTATTGTGGGAAATACTGTGTGCAGTACTTAACATGTTATTTCACTTAATACTTAGAACAACCCTATGGGGTATCATTAATTTAAAAGTTACACAGATGAGAAAACTGAGGCTCAAAAAGGTTAATAACTTTCTAAGGTCAAAATATTCTGAAGTGACAAAACAGATTCAAATCCAAATAATCTGACATCAACTGCCACTCTTAACCAAAAGCATACACTCTTCTTCAGAAACTAAGAATGTCCAATTTGTGATTAGAAGACATATATGTGGCGGGGTGTGGGGGGGGGGGGGGGGGAGAGAGAGAAGAGAGAGATAGAGATGATTAACACTCTTGAGTCCCAGTACAAAGACAATCTCATTAACTTCTGTAGTTCTATAAATTTTGCATTAGTGCCTATTGTTTGATTGAATATTCTGAGCTATCAGACATTAACTGGAAGAGCTTTCTCATTCAAAAAATATATTATTATAAATTACAGAATATTCTTAAGCCTAATTGATTTTTCTAAAATTTTTATATAATCAACACACCCACTATTTGTAAAGTCCATTATTTCAGTTTCTTTTTCTGTACCTTTGTTGTGTTCCACCTTTCAAGTTGTCGCCAACCTCCCTCTAGACCTCTTCCTCTTATTCTGCTAACTCTTACCAGGATTAGACTATTGCAACGGTTTGAGTGTTGAACACTTAGGTAGTACTCAAGAAAAGCATCTGATGTTAGTAATTAACACTGGATGTTAAAGTAGCTTAGTTATATTGACAGTTGTGATCTGATTAAACACCCTGAGGAAAGTTCTGAGGAAGAAAAAAATGCCACCTCAAATAATCTCAGGAAGAGAAATCAAGAACAAATTCTAAAGTACAATATTATGACTTGGAGAAACATTAGATAACACATAATATCATAGTATCTTAAAATCAGACCATTATTTCCCAAAATCTATGTAATAACTGAGGTGAAATTTTATTTCAGACTTAACTCTTCCATTAAAACTGTACAACTTCAGTTTTATAACTTCCAAGCCTCAAATGATCGTGAATCCAAGAGCCATTCTCCATACATGTCCTGTTGTCACACAACTCTGGCCTGAAAATAAAAGATGTCACAATACAAAGAATCACAGACTCGCTCACCTGCCAAACCACAACCAGGCTAAAGATAGCTCCAGGGTTCCAAGAGCAAAACCAATTCAGGTTTAAATGGAGTAACATTCAAGGACTCTCCAATAATGCAGGGCTAAGGTCAAAAGCAAAACAGGATTCACCTTAGGAATTTCACAGCTGCATCAGAATTAAAAGGTCCCTCAGGAAATTGGAGAAAACAGTGCAGTAATCTAACAATGGTGAATTATTCCAGTTGATTGTATATGAGCCTCTGGCATTAACTGAAAGATCATTAAACCAGTTGCAGAATTATTTTATTGAACTTTTCTGGTACATATTATTTCTGAATATACAATGGAATTATAGATGGGTGAAATGATCTAACAATGCTCTAAGAGTGACATTGAGAGGTATTTTAGGTAAGAGATCGTGGCAGCAGCTGCCCTCCTAGAAAAGGAACCCCCCAAATTTCCAACTTTTTGAAATTCATGACTAAATTTTTACTCTTACTTGCAAACTTCGAGACAACATTAAAGGTCATATAAACACGAAACATTCAACAAAGCACCACAAAAATCTGCATTACTGTGCTATTATAAACAAAGCTTTAGGTTTATCTAGTTCAGGAATACAAATGAAATCATAAAAAGTAAGTAGTAAGAAACACAAAATAAAATCCAAGTTGTTCTTGCATTTATGATTTGTTACATGAAAATAACATCAATCTAATCAGATTCTTCTCTGTAGGAAAAATGAAAACAAAATTACATTCTAACTAAATCCTTAATGTTCACCTTTTTTTTTTTGTCTAACTTTTGTATGCGTGTTTTGTGATCCCAAACATAACATTCAACCGCAGTGTACTATTTTAAAAAGCCTAATGGACAGAGATAATAACCAATCCTTGAAAGGTAATTAATGTGATAGTTTAAATTTATCAAAGACGATTTTTGTCTTAGTAATTTTTCAATTTTACTTTCATTTTGCTGGAGGGAATATTCAACATTCTTTTATTTGACAGATATTTAGTGAGGACTAAGCGTTAAGCTCTGTTCCAGGCACTGGGAATACAATGGTTAAGGCGCACATTCAGGAGTTTACACGACTATGTGATATACGGGGGTAGGGACCAAGTATTACTTTTACCAAGGTAATGGAATTCAGCTACATCTTTCAGTAAAATCTGGTAGACCTCTTAAGGAGATATAAAGAGTCTTTTCATAAAAACAAAACAAAAGACAAATTCACTTTTTTTTTTTTTTTTTTGCTCCTCTGTTCTCTCTTTTTTTTTTTTTTTCCACTTCTCACTGTGAATTAGCTTGGAGCAAATAGAGACAGTAGAAATGGGCTGACTCTTCAGTTGTAAGAAGAAGCTCATTTTAGAGCTGCCATCTCATCCAAATTGGTAGTTTTATCTGGAGTTATAAAGCACATGCAAGTAATTACCTTTTAATTACATTCTCCAACCTTTTATTCCTCTTAATTTTTCACCTTTTAATTACATAATTTGTTTTATTCTGACAAAAGACCTCAAAGCTTCAGCTGAGTGATGGCCAAACTGGCACCAGTTAGCTCTGATAGTGAATTTTCTGAGGGCAGGTTTCAGGTCAGACACAACTGCAGCACCAGAACTTAGCATGTGCCTACCACAGAGTAGGGGTATTTATGTTTGGTGAACAAAGTGATCCACAAAACTTAATCTCCAGTAGTACAAGTTACAACCAAAGCCTTATAAAAATTGTATTAAACAATTAGAATTAAGAACTTATTAATTTATATCTTAAGAATCTACCAGGATTTTAACAATTTACCAGGGTTGATTAAAAATAAAGTATTTCTTTTCCCACAAATATTTCACACTATGTATACACAAATGACTACTAACCCTCAAATAAGTAACCTTTTTCAAAATATTTTTTGGAACTGCCCTTTCAGATATTCTCTGGAATCAATTTACCAACCACACAAGAAACCATCCTTATTATTACTCAGCAAGACATGCTCTCAGTCTATTTTTTTTCCTTTCCCTTCATTTAGTCTAGTCCCTGCCTCCCTGTAACTGCACCAATGGCCAGGGGACACCCTCCTTCTCCTGGGATCCACTGAGAAGCTAGTGAGCCATAAAGCTAGATGGAGCCTAGAACCTGAATTCATATTAGTGCAAGACATATAGAGAACAAAACTGATGTATTAACCACTAATATTTGTATAATGACTGACAGTTTACAAAGAATTTTACTCTCTATCATTTTATTTGATCTTCATAACAATGTGAGAGTAGCTAGGAAGGTGCTATTATTATCCCAACTTCACAAAGAAGGAAACTAAGGCTCAGAAAGTTCAAACAACTTCCCCAATGTCACATCATAAATAAGTGGTGAAGTTAAGACTCACCCTTAGAATGCCTAACATATAGGTCATATTTGTGTAGCCTCACTATTGTGGTAGTTGATAGACAAAGTATGCAGCACCATGACTTCAACCTATTACTCAAGTTTTAACCATTTTTTATCATGATAAAACAGAGCTGTCCACTTGCTTCAATTCAAAGTTCCCTCTCCTCACAAATATATAAGGCATTGTAATATGAAAATTAAACTTGACTCAGAAATAGAAAGTCAATGTTAGAGTTCCATCAATTGAGGGAGCACTTGATGGTCTGTGAAACTGCAAAATTTCAAAACACAATTTGAAAAACCATACCCTGAGAACCTCACTCAGGAATGCCATAAAGTCACTTAGCTTTGCCACCAAATGGCTAGTGAGTAGCCAGCATTGGAAACTCTTAACCATGATAGAACCTGTTTTCTTCCTCTTCCAGAAGCTCATGCTCCCTCCTTTTCCATTATTACTCAGCTAACAGAGCTTACTTGATCCACCTAAAATGATCTACTTCAAACATCCTCTCATACCCTTTTTTTCTCTCTCTACTCTAGACAATACTCTTTATTCCACAGTTAAACTAGAAATGACACTAAACATAAGCATGAGCACATCTAACAACGTGATTAAATTAAGAGATAAAGCACCCTTTATAATCTGCAAATGTCTATACATGTGCTGGTAGTTACTACACACAGAAATGTAAACCCATACACTTTGCAGTGGCCTTATGATTCACAAACCAATGCCTTGTATCTTTAAAACTACAAACGTCTGTACTTTAATTCCATATTTCCTCAAATAAATAAAAGTAATTTTATAAACTTGTAGCAATTAAGGCAAAACTTTTAAACACAGTGGACTAGTTAAGAAACTTTTATCAATTTCTATGAAACGCTGGTCAACAAACTTTGGAACAAACCATCTGAACACTAGTATCTCCCTACCTAGGACTCCCAAGGATGGTTATGGACATCTAAAACCTCTATTTTAATATTCTGAAATCCCAAATGGAAGACCTACATTTATCTAATATAAAGTTGTAGAGTTTAACTAAAAAATCACACATTTGCTTTTGTTTGCAATTCTATCAACCAGCTAGCTAGTTGAAAATCAGAAGTGATGAAAGACGGTATATGCGTGCTAGAATAAAAAAATATAATGAAAATAAATACTAAATAAATATAGTTTATTTATAAGCTCTCTGAAAATCTGGAATCAATGGGGGAAAAATAAAACAAAGGCCCTGTAGAATTCTTGAGACATGGTTGGCAATATTCAACTTGGTTTGTCAAAAGATGTTGTATGTAGAGTGGCAAGCCAGCCTCATTCTAGACAGTAATGTCTTTCTACTTCCCTTATAAAATCTCTTTCTCACCTCTTAACATCCTTTGACTTTTACTTTTTTTTTTTTTAAAGTATTTGTTTATTTATTTATTTATGGCTGTGTTGGGTCTTCGTTTCTGTGCGAGGGCTTTCTCTCGTTGTGGCAAGCGGGGGCCACTCTTCATCGCGGTGCGCGGGCCTCTCACTATCACCGCCTCTCGTTGCGGAGCACAGGCTCCAGACGCGCAGGCTCAGCAATTGTGGCTCACGGGCCCAGATGCTCCGCGGCACGTGGGATCTTCCCAGACCAGGGCTCGAACCCGTGTCCCCTGCATTGGCAGGCAGACTCTCAACCACTGCGCCACCAGGGAAGCCCCTTAACATCCTTTGAATAGCAATGGGCCTATGCTTCTTGTTCTGGTTAGTAGCCTTTATAATGTCATTAATTAATAATTAAAGAAATAGCTCATGTCATTTAAGGAGTAACCCACCCCAAGAGTATTTCTCTTAACTAATGTATTAATCAACAAAATCAAGTCATAATTTTTTCTTAAGCACTTACTATGGGCAAGAGTGTGTGCGTGTGTGTCTTTAAAAAAAGCTCTGAAAGTCCAAAGACTCTCCCTTAATGCGCAACTCATCACATCTCAGGATTTCCCAAAGCGAAATACAAGAAACTCTGTAAGTATCTGTATTTGTCAGGGTTATCCAGAGAAACAGAACCAATAGGAAATTTTTTTAAGGAGATTTATTATGAGGGACTGGCTCACAAGATTATGGAAGCTGAGAAGTCCCACCATCTGCTGTCTGCAAGCTGGAGAGCCAGGAAAGCCAGTGGTGTAATTGAATCCAAAGGCCTGAGAATCAGGGGAGCTGATGGTATAAATCCCAGTCCAAGGGCAGGAGAAGATGAAATGAAATGTCCCAGCTCAAACAGTGATGCAGAAAAAAGGGGCAAATTCCTTCTTCCTATTGTTCTACTCAGGCCCTCAACAGATTGGATGGTGCCCACCCACACTGGGGAGAGCAGTCTACTTTAACAAGTCCACCAATTCAAATCCTAATCTTATCCTCAACCAGCGGCACCATCACGGCGGTACCCAGAAATAATGTTTAATGTGGCACCCCAAGGCCAATCAAGTTGACACATAAAATTAACCATCACAGTCTCTATGCAATTTGACACAAATTCTAACACATTCTTTGACAGCAAATCACCTATCAAAAGCTATAAGAAGTCCTTTTTTAACTTCCTTTAGGCAAATCTTCCAAATTTATTTGAACCACAAAATTTTACTCCCTTAATTATTAATCTGGGACCTCTAAAAGTGCAGCAGTTTATGCCTTACCCATCTGTATCATATTTGTTAATCACAAAATCAAGAATTAGTGTTAATATATAAAAAAATCAATAAATCTGGATGGAAATAACTTAGCACAACTACAAACAATTTTTATGTAACATTTACTAATGCTCCACATTTACACACAACCCACACAACTACTAAGTTTAAATAAGTATGATTTTTATTCACTATTTTTAAAAGCACAAGTGTCAACAGGCTGGAAACTGGTTTTTATGCACAGACAACCCCTAGAGTATGCCACAGCAGTGGTGCAAATTCAGCATATTTTCCTACACCTTCTATACCTTTAGTTCTCTGTAATAATACATGCTCAGAAATAATAACCCCAGTAGTTTTTTAAAGTGTGTGTAATGAAAATTCACTAATAAATATTTCATTATATTTGAATGTTGTGAAAATTCAGATTAATTGAAACAAATTCTCAGGTAAACATCCTATACCCTAAGTCTGATATATGGAAGTTCACTCCTATTTAAAAAAAAGAGTGGGTGGGGCTTCCCTGGTGGCGCAGTGGTTAAGAATCCGCCTGCCAATGCAAGGGGACACGGGTTCGAGCCCTGGTCCGGGAAGATCCCACATGCCACGGAGCAACTAAGCCCGTGCGCCACAACTACTGAGCCTGTGCTCTAGAGCCCGCGAGCCAAAACTACTGAGCCCATGTGCCACAACTACTGAGCCTGCACTCTAGAGCCCGTGCTCCGCAACAGAAGCCACCACAATGAGAAGCCTGCGCACCGCAACAAAGAGTAGCCCCCGCTCTCCACAACTAGAGAAAGCCTGCACGCAGCAACGAAGACCCAACGCAGCCAAAAATAAATAAATAAAAGAAAAATAAATTAAAATAAATTAATTAATTAAATAAAATCTCTCAAGAGAGCCGAAAACTACTCATAGAGAGCAAAATGGTCAGAGTTCTATACTGAGAGTCAGGAGATGGGATTCTAGTTTTACCTTTGCTACTAATAATTGTTTGGCCTTGGACAAGTCTCTGGGCTTCAGTTTTCTCATCTATAAAATGACTACTCACAACCGTAGATAAGATCCAAGTACCATTTAATGTGGGCCTTAATATGGAGAGGTAATCCACTGTAGTGGTTCATCATAAACTCAGCAGAGACTGCACAGGTTGGAACCCTGGCTCTTCCACTTAAAAGCTACGCACAGCGCGCACACACACACACACACACACACACACACACACACACAGCACTAAAGCACATCTAACTACTATCATTGACTTATTGTTTAAAATATTTCACTGAAAGATAAAAATTATTTTAAAATACAGAAGCTTCAGGGAGTTCCCCGGTGGCCTAATGGTTAGGATTCCGCGGCTTTCACTGCCGTGGCCCGGGTTCAATACCTGGTCGGGGAATTGACATCCCACAAGCCGCGTGGCACAGCCAAAAAATAAAATAAAAAAATACAGAAGCTTAGAAAGTTCAGCCTTTCCAAATCAAGACTCTCATTTTACTAGCAGGCACTGAGTTCATGTGAAAGCATTACAACTCTTCAAAGGCTGCTAATCTAAGCCAAATTTAACCAAAAGATTATCTCGTAAAATATTGTACATTAGCAACACCACTGAAAATTTATTATAAGGCTAATTATTCCCAACAAAATATCACACTAAAGGTAAAAATAGAACTTCTGCTACTTGTCTTTTTTTTTTTTAACCTAATACTGCTAATGACAACAGAGCTTATGATATACCATAATCTCTGTGAATAAACTTAACCATGGGAATAAAATTAACTACAGGAATGAAAAAAAAGATCTGTGGAATTCAGAAATATAAAATGAACTACAAACGACTAGAAATAAGTAGCTCATGAGTTAAAAATCAACCAATAAGTATTCACCAGGCCCATCCTACACCAGGCTGTGTGCAGATTATTAAGTACAAATACCGAAGTATGAAGCTCCTCAGAGTTAATAAGGCTGGAAAGGCAAGTCCTTTATTATCACATTTTCACACAACAAAAGCCACTCATCTACATTTTTATTTCCTCGTTAGCCCAAGTAGGAATACTTCCCATTGCCCATTAAAATTGTTTGCTATCCTTAGTTCTGCCCACAAAGACGCCCAAACTAGTCCCTGACAGCTGACATTGGAATCTTCACAGGACTTAAAGTGAGTATAGCTTCTAAGATATTTCCTCAAATCCACAAGCTTCAGAATTTATCTTCAATGACCCCCACACTAGCATATACCACAACACATAACTGTGTTAACTTAGGTCAAGTACCTAGTTACATCAATTTCGTTCTTCCCCTTAAAGTACTGCTAGTAAAGGCAAACTCTACTTCTTCAAAAAGTCTGCTTTTTGCAATGGTCATCAAGCACTAGAAAAGGGAAATTGATTGGCTAGTCATAGTTGCCCTACTTCCATTTCAGGACCAAGGGAAAAAACTGTTCCACTGGGAGTACCAAGGAAGTCTTAAGCAAATCAAGAGGACAGATGCTAAAAACTCAACTTTCTGATTCCTACGATTTAAGCGAAAGGTGACAGGGTGTGGGAGAGGGAGGTGATGTAACTGGGCTATCTAAGTATCCCCCTGAGAAAAAGAGGTCCTCTTCACGAAACAGTCAAGGTAGGGGGTGGGAAACAAACCGCTCTGGCCGAGTGACAAACCCAGGATGCTGACCGAGCTTGGAGGTGGAGGGCCCTGGAGGCCAGGGGCCCGCGAAGAGAGAGACCTCGGGCAAACCGGGGGGGAACAGGAGCCAGCAGCAACGCAGAGAGACCGACGCTGCCACAGACCAGCGTGTAAGGGGACGCCACGAAGGGAGCGGCCAGTTAGGAGGCAGCGACGGCAGGAGGGAGACCAGTGCCGGGGGCTACGGGCAAGTGGCAACTGCGAAAGAGGCACAGGCAGCCGGAGGTGGCGGGACTGTTGAGTCAGCACTGCTCCTCTTCAGGGGGAACTTGTAGGATCCCCGCTCTGCTCGGGCCCCGCTACCAAGGGTCGGGCCCGCAGGCGGCGGAAATAATGTTATCCGACCGGCCGACGCCGGCCCCTTCCCCATTTCACAGGTAAACACTGGCCGCCGTCGCCGCTTACCTCTGTTAACATTATTACACCCCGGGGAAGTGAGCTCCTCCCTAGCCTCGCCGCATGGCAACAGCCGAAGCAGCAGCGAAAACTGCCTGAGCCGCCGCCAACGGCGGCAACAGCTCCTTCAGTCCTCTCCCGGGCGGCGGCTTTACTCGGCTTCGTTGGCTTCCCCCCGGCCCGGCTGCTCGCGACGGACGCGCCGCCATCTTGGAAGAGCGACGTCCGCGTCTCCCCGCGACGTGCGCTCCCATTGGCGGGCGCAGGGGCAGCCGGCGTCTCGTGACCGTCGCCATAGCGCCGGCGCGAGGGGAAGTGGAGGCGGGTGGCCGGAGACCCAATCGGCGCCAGCTGCAAGGGCCCCGGGGCAGGGCGCAGAGGCCGACTTGGGACCGCTGGGAGGGCAAAGAGACCCCAGCGCGGGGCCAGCCCGGGAGTCGATGCGCGCGTCCGCGCCGGCCGCTGATCCTCCGCCGCCTGCCGGGGTGGGTCGGCCCTGGGGTGCAGCGAGACCGGCAGAGGCCGAGGCTTCGACCGATGGCGTTGCGGACCTCGCGCGTCTAGGGGAAAAGGCGGCAGATGTCCAGTAGAAAAACTTCCTTCTCGCATATCTTCGGCCCCGCGGCGACCCAAGAGCAGGAGG
The DNA here is from genome assembly GCF_028023285.1 of Balaenoptera ricei. NCBI lineage: Eukaryota > Metazoa > Chordata > Mammalia > Artiodactyla > Balaenopteridae > Balaenoptera > Balaenoptera ricei. The sequence goes on from NC_082647.1 coordinate 71,878,476, forward strand.
GGGTTGTTCGGCTTTCTCCACTGTCTGGGGCTTAAATATGATCTGAAAGTGCTCCCTGCTCAGTCCCTCTTTCCTTCTAAACTTTGACAGAAACTTTCCTTTGTCCTTACCAGTCCTCAGCGAGTTCTCTACTGGGGTGCCTGACAGGCAGTAGAAGTGATACAGGCATATCAGCTTTACCCCGGTCGTGGCCGACTGTCGCTGATTCGGTGTTTGGCCAGCACCCGTATAACAATGAGGGCTTGGTTTTGCTCTTCGTAAGAGACTTCTAAAAAATGTAAAGCCAATTTTACTTTTTAACTGCGGGCTGTACAACTTCACTGGCTTCTTGATACAGTGTGTGCGTGTGTATCATGGTGAGCAAATTTCAGCACGTGTCATTGTCAATAGTCCTAACTTAAACGGGACTGAACTCTGGAACGCAGGGTGCATAGAAGCCCCTGTTACTGACACCGTTCTGAACCTGCCACTAGGCGAGTTACAGTGTGTGAAACTGAAGGCAGTCACTTCTACCTGAATTGTAATGAAAGTAATTTACCTGAACCTGTTGTCAAAGTGAATTACCCTGTTGTATGTTAGAAACCAGTTTCCATGGAAATTGACAAGTAAATTTTCAAATTTGACACGCAGAATCCTTCTACCTCTTTTAAGGGGATACAGAGGCATTTAGGAAAGAAGTTCCTTCCCCTTAACCGGGACTCCCCCCTTCCCCTTCCTTAACAATAGTACTATTGTGTAAAATGCAATTTACCTAATACATTACTCTTAAATTCTCAAAACATTAAGTAAAGGCATTAGAAACTTTGTGTTACCTCTGTTGTGTCCTCATCAAGGAAAGAGAATGATTCACTTAGGTAGCCAGGTAGAAATTCAAGATAAATCCTGATTTTACTCAATTCAACTAAGTGAGGCAAAGTAATTTTGCTGTTGTTTTAATCTACATCTAATACATAATTTTCATATTACTGGGCCAGCAAAATTCTGACCTCTGCAACAGAATAAAATGTGTTACAGGGATTGACAGAATAGCCATGAATAGAAAATAAGATTGGAAAATACTCTGTGGCCTAAGATATTAAGGAAATGAAGAGATACTAGAGACAACAAGGAACCTGGAAAAAGATAACTGTTCCAACCTATAAATAAGAAAACAGAGGAGGCTCATTAATATTTAAGATACCAACTAGTAAATTAAAACTGTCATTTAGGTATCTGGCCTGAGTATTTAATTTTCTTTTCACATGTTTTTCCCATTCCAGAAGGAAGGCATTTTCACTTATTTTAAAGGTGATAAATTAAGTGTAGGCACAACTGGAGGTTTGTACCAACCTGTAATATGACATGGCTATGCTTTTAACATTTAGAAGTTTGTCCGTAGACCTAGGAGCAAGCCAAAATCATTAGCTCCAAGTTTTCTCAAGCAGAGTTCTTTCTGTGACCTAAAAAACCCTATGTTATCTAGCGTCCCCAGTCCCACCCCACATCCACCTCTCTGACCTCATTTCTGCTAAGCACTGCTCCTATAACAGCAAGGCATCCTCTAGCCCTGGGGCCTTTGCACTGACTATTTATCTGGAAGGATCTTTCCACCAGGTACCCGCGTGGCTAGATCTCTCACTTCTGTTCCATCTTTGCTCAAATACCACCTTTTTCAAGGAAGTCTATTCTGACCATCCTTTTAAAATGTTGCCCCTCCCCCAGTGTCCTCCTAAAAGACTCCAAAAGGAAAAGGCCTAATTAAAAATGAAAACAAAATCCTTGGTGTTGAAAGAATGTTTTTTTTTTCAACTGACCATTGTGTGTTCTTATCTTGCAATTAATGGGAGAATTACTTTTACTGTCACTAGAATGCCAGAGAGAAGTTTATGACAGAATAGTAAGCTGAGCCTTTCCCTTAAGCTTATATCACTGCTGATATTTTCAATGGTGATAATGGGATGGGGGGATAATAAAGATAAAATATGTTTAGAAGAAAAGCTTTCTTATGTGTATATACCTCGGCATGAGTCAAAGTTAATTTGCTAGCAAGGGAAGCAACAAAGTAAATAAGGTATGTCATTTCAGAGATTTATGGAAGTTGGGAAAGAGAATGCTTATAGAAGCAGCTAGCTTCAAAAAAAAAAAGTAAGCATCTAATTTGGCACAGATTGCAGTTTCATTCCACGTGGTCTTAAAAGCATCCTATCAGTTGTTACAGAGGAAACCTGGGACAGGCTGACCTGAGATGCCCCTTTCTTTGGCTATCAATCAGAAATTTGAAACAAAACAAAACTATCCATCTTAAGAAACACACGATAAGGATACATCTGTGGTTGTTATTGCAAAAGGTTTGATTCCTCAACAGCAGTGTCCAGTCTAATTAACACAGGAAAGGATGACAAAAAGAGGTCAGAGGCAAAAATCAAGTGTGCGATGCTTTTAAACAGGCCACTGCCAGTGATTTCCAAACCTCCGAGCAACAATTCCTAATATCCAATTTGCCTAATTTTTTAATTTTAAAGCAAAGAAAAAAAATTCAACTACATATTCAGGTTGTCACATGTTGGCTATAATCCTTTTTGAGAAACTGGAAAAGTATAGCATCAATCTCCCAAGCAAATTGTATCTATCAAACAGTTGTCACATTTAATCTTTTGGTTTCTTAAGCCATTTTATTAACTCCAGTTTCTTCATAATGCAATGTCATCAGTGTCACCTACCACCTGTAATGAGCATTAAATAGTACCATACATTCATTAACAAGGTCCAATATCACAGCCAGTGAATCAGTATTAAAATAATGCATTGGCAACAGAGAAGACACATTCTAAGAACAGACAGCAGCAGGATATCCTGATTCTTTCTTATAGCTGTAGTATGACAACAGTAAAGCAGAAATTTCAAGGCATTTAATTAAGAGTTTTCTGAAGTCTAGCTTCAAATAGCTCAGCAGGTGCTTTTTTCTTACACAGTATTTTTTGAGGAAATACTGAGGCAACTCAAGACTAAGAGAGAAGCAGTAATAAGATGAAGTTTTGCTAACAGCAGATGCAGCCATAAAATAATAATATTCACAAGTCCACAATGGTACCAAGATCTCAATCGAAAGGACCATATTACAAATATGTAGAGTCTGTAGTGTATTTCAGAGGTTTTACTAGATCACTGACAGCCCCAGTCAATAGTTTTTAAAACAAATATTTTTACACCATAAAAATTAGCACTTTTCAAACAGTTAATTCTCAATTTTGAATACTATTTTTCAATATATGGGCCAGGTGCTGTGGGAGGCATTTCACATATATTGAACAATTGAAAAAGACCATCACAGTAGATCTTATTACCCTCCAGGCCGTGAGTTTAGTAACATTCCCCGGATCACCTATGAAGGATACATGCTATCAACAAGATCTTGATGTTGACCTCAGTTACCTCCTCCTCTTTGAGTATAGATCTACATAAATTATTTCAAATTATTTTGCATAGGTGACTTGTCTCTTCTCCATTTTTTATTGATTCAATCATTTCTTTATATGCGTATGTACTCATAGATATTTATTTTATACTTTGGGTTAAATCCAATACTATTTTATTTGGTTGCTCAAATTGCCTCAGCTTTGGCCACTGGGAGCTCTTTCAGTTGTCCTATGTCCTTTTAGTATAATCCCATCAATGTGGGGTGGTTTTTTGTTTGTTTTTGTTTTTGAGTACTTCCTTAATTTCTCATACTACAAGATACTTCAGGCTCGTCATACTTCTGTCCTAGAATCATCCATTTCTCTAAGGAACTTTGGTTCCTTTACTGGAGAATGGTATTAGAAACCAAGATCTGTTCTTGGTTTCTAGAAACTAGAAACTAGGAACACATCTAAAAACTAGATGTGTTCTTTGCTACTGGTGGTGTCCTTTCTTTTCAGCCCTTGCAGTTGAGAAAGCAAGGAAATATATGCATGTACACTAATCTATATATATACACCTATCTATATATACTTCTGTATGGAACCATCTGTACCTATATTAAACTAAACACAAATTCATAGTGATGTCTACAGCTCTAACCCATTACCAGAAGGATCATTCTAGCCTCCTTCCTTGGCTTATCTGTAAATTTTCACTCCAACAGTGAGAAACCTGATTCCTACTATCAGCCATCCATTTACTTACTTGTTCAATTTCAGTATGCATGTATAGCTGTATCAGAATTGTTAGCCCATAACCCCTTGTGAAGTCAACTAGAGTACAGTGTCTAGGTGCAGTTTCTTTTATCTTTAGTCTTACAAACTTCAGTCATTTCCAAAGTTGCTTAGTTCAGCACCTTTCCTCCCACCCTCTTCAGTGAGGTCATTTCTTATATTGGCAATATAGTTAGATTCTCTTGTTGCAGTCTACTTTCTTTCTTGAGATTCCCCCAACCTCCTAAATAATTTGAATTTTTAAATTTGCATACCTTAAGTTTCACTCTTTGTGCTGATTTCTGACAAACGCATAGTGTCACATCATACAGAATAGTTTCACAGCCCTAAAACATAAAGAGAAACTCATAGTGAAATTACTTTTACACTTTTATGTACAGACCCAAACAACTAATGATTTTATAGAAGAAACCTCACTTGGATATAGAGATATCATAAATATATATAAATCTATATTATATACATATATAATATTAGATATATTAGATATATAATCCTCTATAATACCTGATATTAAATTCTTACCATGTGCCAGGCTCTAAGTGCTTCACAACAACCCGAGAATATAGGAACTGTTATTATTCCCATTTTACAAATGAAGAAATTGTGCCCCAGAGAGTTAAGTTTTTTGTCCTAGTTGCACAACTAGTAGTAGAAACAATATTTAATGAAAAAATTAATATATACATACATGTATGTATATATATATACACTGTATAGTTATATAATTCAGAATTATATGTGTGTATATATTGTATTTTCAAGTACATTAAATCAGTTAACTTTAAAAACTAAAATTTTTCAATGATCCTGTCCCCAGTTTCTTCTGTGAATCATAAGAATAGTGATTGGCCTTTGACCTCCTGTTTCTGCCGTCAGCCAAAGGAGGAAATGAGAAGAGGAATCAGTACTCACAGACAGAACCTAGTATGTCCACTTATTTAAGGCTTACCTCAGCTAGTTCCATTTTTACAGGGTAAGGGTGAAATCAAAGACTGCTATTATATTGCTTCCTACTTTACTAGCTTAACAGCTAAGGTAAAAAAAAAAAAGATTGCTCTGAGTCACCAGTGTTTTTAAATGGTTACATATTACCTTAATTGGCATAAAGTTAATGAGACCTGCCTTCACCCTTGCATATATGGTAATCTTTCTGTTTTCAATAAAAATTTTAAATTTAAAAATAACTGTAATAGGGACTTCCCTGGAGGTCCAGTGGTTAAGACTTCGACTTCCAATGCAGGGGGTGCGGGTTCGATCCCTGGTTGGGGAGCTAAGATCCCACGTGCCTCACGGCCAAAAAAACAAAACATAAAACAGAAGCAATATTGTAACAAATTCAATAAGGACTTTAAAAATGGTCTACATCAAAAAAGAACTTTAAACAATTAAAATAAATTTTAAAAAACAAAAATAACTGTAATAGATGTACGTACAATTGAATGGAAGAGTTATTAGACACATGCCCCATAATATTGGCCATGGAATGAGAAGAGTGGAAGCCTGAGAAGATTTGCATTGTGGTCCTGTCTTTGCTATTAAATAGGATTAAACCTTGAAAGTGAAAATTCATCATTTTTTGAGCTTCACTGTCTTTTTCTGTAAAGTTAAGAGCTCGAAACATATAATTAGATTAACACTAATATACTGTGTACATGAATACAGTCAGTTGTTTGAAGCATTGGGCAATGCACTGCGGCTCAAGATCAAATGCTCTCTAAGGTTTCTTTCAATTTTAAAACTGTGGTACTTATGATAGCAAGCTTTCCTATCACTTTCCTTCAACAAGCATATTCATCATCACCTTTTTCAAAAACCTTGCTACCAAGCAGAGGCTGCTGTGAACTGTTTGGCGTGTAGTAATGAACTCCTTGAATTACCACCTTTCCACTTAAAATGAGACACCTCCTACCTTATAACGGCCATGTCTGCAAATATCCATGAACAGAGAAATCAGCAGAAATGTCAAGAAGAGTTCTGGTGTATAAAAAACAAAGCAAATAATCAAATAAAAAGCATCTAAAATCACACTATTCTTGAAATCTATAGGACATTCACCTAATTTGGATAGATAGGATTTATCTTGTTCACTTAATCAGCAAAATGCTGAGGGTTTCACATTTTATCTTTAAAAATAGATGTCCTTTTTGGGTTTTCCTGTTGCTGGGGAAGTGTACTTTCTGTTGCTAACTGAGAGCTAACTGTTCTGCTTTGAATGGAAGATGTTTGTTTTTATCAGTAGCAGTGGCAGAAGGATGAATGAAGGAATCCCCTTTCTTTTTAACTTGTTTCTGTAAGTGAAATGTCTGCCTTCTGGGTAAAAGCATATGATTGGCTATTTACCAGAGTATCCTTTAATAGAATCATGGAATTTGCTCATTTGTTTACACATTACTTTATTCACTAAACCTTAAATGAGCTAACTATTCAATTTTTAAAGATCACAGGGTTATGGAATTCTTATTGAAACATCTGTTATCACTCAATCTCTAATGGTTAGAAGGTACAAAGAGATTATCATCTTCACATTTTTGTCTGATATAATTTAGCCTCAAAGGGGGGAGGGGAATAAGAAATAGATGAGATCTGACTTTCCTTTCAAATCTTATGATCATATAATTAAAATACAAGGCATCTTCCTCTTCATTTTTATGTATTACTGTTTGCGCTGTTTAGGACAGGAAACTGAAAGGGGAAATATCACAGGCAAGCAAATTTGAACAAAATATTACTTTGGTATATTTACTTTCATGCTTAAAACTGCATTAAAAAACAAAAAAATAGCCATTCTGGCTACCCTCAGCCTAAGGTAAGAATTACAGAATTATTTTTTAAATGTAATTGTCTTAACTTGAAATTAAATTCTATATTATCACCATCTTAATTGTACTGTAGTACTCTGTGAAAAACTGTTGATTTCTTAAACAAGGACTTTTGTTTTGTTTGAAGCTGTGTCTCTCGGTAATTCATCAAGTTTATACTTTATGGTTATGCCACAAATTTTGGTTACACTGAAACTCTATGCTGTGAAAAATATAATTGAGTTTCCATCTTCCAAGTTTCATTTTTTGTCTTTAGAAGTAAATTGTTAATCTATGAGCCACTGGCTTTTGGGAAAGAGGGGATATTTCATTATATCTCTCTAAATCATTCTGTGGCATGATGATGTTGCCTTGGCCTAGTCATTTCATCTTCCTCCTGGGCATTGAGGGAGATTACAAATCCTGCCTGTCTAGGTGGGGTCCAGTAACTAGCTCAATGGCATGTAGCAATCCTCCTCTCTTTCCACCTTCCAAGGTGACCTTGGATGCTACGCTAGATAATAGAGACTTCAGATGGAAGGAACCACACAGGAGAATCTGCCCACCAGATCCAAAAAAGAAAATCTTCGGACTTTGCACAAGTGACAAATTCTTTTATTATCTTGGGTTGTTGTTACCGTGTTAAAACCCTCTCTCACTCTACTTACTGACAGTAGAAAGTGTCTAACCTGAGAAATCCTCCCCCTCCTCGCACCCTCCCCACCCCATGCAAATGAGGGCACTGTTTTAAGTGATATTACTTAAGTAGATCCTCAGTAGTTCTACATTTTTTTAAGGAGAACCATTTTAAAAGTCACAGCCTGGGTGTTACAGATTAGACAGACAAACACACACACACACACACACACACACACACACACACGCACACAGAGACAGCTCCTAAAGATTCCTGGGAGAGGCGGATGGATTGAAGACCCTGTTCCATCCACTCTTCTCAGAAAAGAAAACCAGGGAAGTTAATGGAATAGAAAAAAGAGTGAGTAAGAGACAGGCATGAACCAGAATCAAGGACCAGTTGCCCTGAAAATCCTGAGGGCCTTCCCGGAGAGTTCTAATAGCCAGTGCGCAAGTATGTGGCCAAATTAGGAACTAAGGAGGGTTCAGACCAGACCAGTGTTTGACTCAGGAATTCTATCAAAGAATGACTTCCCGGTCACTTGGAAGGTTTTGCCCTGGGGATGTCTTACAGGTACTCCTCACCTCTGACAGAGCCTCCCACACTGAACAGTTCACTTGGGAACAAGGGAACTAATGTTTTTAAACGCCTCCTCTGTGCCAGGTGCATTCTGTACCTTATCTTTAAACCTCATGGTAAGCAGTGTTGGCCCCATTTCTAAAATGAGGAAATTATGGCTCAGAAGGTTATTTAATTTGCCTAAGAGTCTTCTGCTAATAAACAGCAAATCGATTTCAACTTTCTGACTTGAAACTTAACTCTTTTTTTCCCATGATACCTCCCCCAAGCTCAGCCTCAGATCTAGGATACCCTCCGAATGGCCAATAAAAACCTGTCTCTTTTCCCAAGCATTTCCTGCTTTTTACAGTCCAGATCTCTTGAGGATCTCTTGGAATCAACTATCATTTACCTAATGATGACTTGTTTTTCCAGTTTACTCACTTTTTCCTCCTTCACATATAAGAAGAGACAAGGGTATGAGGCCAATAGCATTTTACCTGATTTCTTCTGTTAATTTGTCAAACCTAACCATAGTTCTTCTCTAATGTAAACATGCTTTACCTCTCCTGATTGTAAAATGCTAATCTCACATATTTATTGAATTTTTCTTATTGATTAGCATGCATTCCACATTCATTATTATCTTACGGAGCCTGCTCGAGGCCTCTTTATCAATAACAGCAATATGATTTTCATATGTCTGCCTCAGGCCTGTTGACCTCTGCCTTATGCCATACCTGTACATAACCAAAGGGTATCTGGCCTGTTTCTTTCGTTCTGCCTTCCTTTCCAAGTGAGGTGCCAGACTTTAGCTGTGTCGGTTCTGTTCTCCTTCACTTTTTTTCCCTCAGAGGCTTATGGTTTTGTGTTTTTCCAGATGAATTACATCTCCCTCTCCTCACCTGCTTCTGACATTGACAACTCCATCATTAATCAACTCTTCCTCTTTCTCCTTAGGCTAATCCCTAGTCCCTAAAGTATCCTACATGACCATGGTCATAAGCTGTCTCTGAGCCCCATTAGAGCAGAAAGGGATGACCCTGTGATTTGTAAACACCAGAAAGAACAAACCACAAAGTATAGGCTGTAACTTCATCAGCAAGCCTATTTTGCTGCAGCACATTGACATTTATGAGAAGTTAAGTCCAGTTGGTTTGCAAAGTCTCCCATTTTTGACATCACAGACTACTAATGTAACTTTATTTTCAGTCATTTCTGGTGATTTTTCTCCTAAGCTCCAGATAATCTTTCCCTTATGCATTAGTCTCATTTGTTGTCCCTTTTCTTTTTAACCAATTCCTCAGAAACACGTTTGGTATTCTGTATTTCACATAATTGTATGGGTTTTTTTTTGCTTTGCTTATCTTTAGAAATAAAGACACTAAAATGTAAAACGTACACTGAGGAAACCAATAAGGTTTTACAACTGTGCAACGTTTAAAAGCAACAAGTCTATATGCAACATCAAAGACAAAATAATTACTAAATGACACAATTACTACCCAGTTTTGAACTTTATTTATTCACTAATTATTCTCATTTATCCACTTCTTTTACTGATTAAAGCACATGAGGGTTTGAGTCGCCGGAAAGCCAACAAGTAGACACCTCTAGAGTCAATGCTAAATACATAAAAGTAAAGTAAAATATCGAAAGTGTTTCTCACTGTTATTTTCCTTTATTCCTATTTCTTGGCCAAAGCATACTCACTAAAAGACAGCAGTATATCTGAGATAAACAGCATTTTCCTAGTGTTCATTGTCCCACTTTGTCTAGTATTTTAGAAAATTATTAGAGTGTGAAAGAGATTCTGATAGAGTTTATAATGTGAAGAAATAGAAGTCAGATTTTAATCACACACATCAGTGAAGGAGCAGAAAAGGCTTCCAGAGATTCTGCTTTTGCTTCCTTTTCTAACTAAAATATAAAGCTTATGGAAATTATACTTTTTGTAAATGTGATAAAATAACCTCTCAATCACTTGCACTAATAAAAAGAGAAAATGGATTTGAAAAATCCAAAATAGTGAATAATCTAAAACTTGTCAAACTATAAAGTAAAGCCATTGAAATTGGAGTGTATCTAATGCTGGATACCCACCTAGCTATATTTACTGAGTATATTGTTTTAGACAAATCTAGAGATTTAGAAATGCCATGGCAGAATCTTGATTTTACATGTCGGCTCTCTATTTTACGATAACTTCAAGTTATTATTTCTTAACTGCCATTTCTTCATAGTAATCATGCAAACCATCACTAGTGGTGTGCTGGAGCTGGTTCAGACTGACTCACGAACTAGGGGAATTGTTAAAATTCTTAGAATTTTACTAGTCAATTTTTAGATACAGTAATTATTAAAAATTAAATTATATAAACATAATTAAATACATTATCTATAAAACAAACATAATAAATACTCAAAAATCTTCACTTCCTAATTATTTTACTACTTTTTATTATTATCTATGTTTTGAGGTTATTTATGCTTAGAGTATGATGAAAATACTATAGAATAGTGTGCTAGTTCTCATTTCTTCCCAACTCTTTGTTTACTGATGTACTATTAGTAGCTTAAAATCGGCTGTGGTAGGAGTATTTACACCATGGAAATTGGCAATTATTACAAATCAAGGCGAATTATTGTTTTGTTGATTTTCTAGAGTTAAGGAAGTGATCGAGAACATGTTAATAATGCATATTAAACTTTAAAAGCGTCATGACTAGCTGTTACATTGTGAATAACACCAAAAAAAATTGAGGAACTATCCTTCCACTATTCAAAAATTATTATCCAATTCAGCAAAGAAGTTGTTCACACCACTGACAAATGAGGGAAGTTCTGGCATTTTACTAGTTAATGAAAAAGAAAATATCAGCCAATATTCATGTTCGTCAAACACTTGTCAATTGCAACCACAGTTTAGCCAGGTTACAAGAACAGCAAAAATCAGCAAAAGCATCAAACGAGAATCAATTGGCTATATTCAAATAATAAAAATCTTGAACACTGTATTATTTTTAATAAGTTGTGTGCCACTCATTCTTTATATCAATAAAATGTGTAATAAGTTTATATGCATCTTTTAATATATGCATGCATGTTTTCCAGAGAGCCAGTTTACAAGCTCACTACTGTCTAGCACTTACACTCTGACCCCCTTCCCACAGCCTCAGTTTATTAATCAGTTGCCAGCTTACTCCCCTCTCCTCCAGTCTCACGTTTGATTGGTTATGACTTGAACGATAAAGTCCGTCTCTGGTTTTGATACCTGGCTGCTCAGGAGCGCTGTTTTTCCTGGGGTTGCCAAGCTGGATCTGCTGGCAGGTATGTTCTCAGCCACATGAAGAAGGCATCTCCGCAACAGGAGAAAATGAGATTAACATGCCAAGAGAAGTAGAGACAAACAGAAATATCTGCACTTCAAGGAGTGCAGATAGAGTATGTCCTGGTGATGGTGAGTTCCCAGATCCAGTTCGTCCTGTAGGCATTGCTTCCTATAGCCATTTCTTTGAGTTATTTCAGTATCTTCCCAGCTACATGGACCAATACCTTTACCTTTGCCTTAAGATAATATGAGCTGGTTTTCTATCACTTGCAATTATAGAGCCCTGACCAATACAAATCCCTGTGCAGTTAATGGACAGACTTCAGCAAGTCTGTAAACTGCCTGATATTGTATGTAAGATTTTGTGTGTTTGTGTGTAAGTGCATTTTCCCCCCTGAGAATAGGGTTCATAGCTTCCCTCAGATTCACAAAAAGACCTATAAACCCACAAAAGCTTACTTAAGTTAATGTGAATCAAAATAAACTAAACCAATATCTTTCTGTGTCAAAATTTGCTCAGCATATATACTACACCAACCTAGAGGTGATTACATTCACCTGAGTATGAATTTGAGTTTGTCTTTGTCTGATGTTTTTAACCTAGATTTTAAGGCCTCCTTAGAGTCTTAAATCCCAAAGGCACTTAATTTTCATTTAATTCCTTCCTTGTTGTTACATTCTTCACATACTAGCCTATTTCTATACGTGTGATATTGTGAGCATAGTTCTCAAGAGAGACTAAAGTGGGAGGCACTTGTTATTCATTTGACTTTTATGAAACTTCAAGGAAGATGAACATCTGATAAGAAGCCAGTATCTATATTCTATCAAAGCTTTAAAAATGACATTTATCCACCTTTAGAAATAACTTTCAAGGAAGTAATATGAGGCATTAAATCCAATATTGGATAAATATATATCAGTTGTTTTAAGATTATTTTCTAGGTTAAGAAGTTAAGGAAATTAAGTTATAGGGCAGGAAACATCTTTATTGGGGCAAATTAAAACTGGGCTCAATATGAATAAGAAAACAGTAAAAGGTAAGAAACCCATCTTGTTGTCTTGTGATGTTAGTTCTCAAGTGGAAAATAACTGTATTCGATAAAAAGCAAAATAAAGGGTTCCCAGTACTAGGCATTCAATCCCTTCACTTCAGCAAAAGCTAAAGCAATTTCCGAGGATGATTTTTGTCTAAAAAAAGTAATTTATTGCTTGGATAAGCATGACATAGAAGGCTGTGCAGGTCCTGCTCACCTAACTGAAGCAATATTTTGTTAGCCTGTGTAAGAGTTTTTTGGTTGATTGTACCTATTGCACTAAAAAGAAATTATTTAAATCGCCTTTAAAATATAACAGACACAATAAAGTAATATAGTCAAAATGTCTTTGAAAATAAATTTGGTTTGAAAATTAAAATGTGATACATTTAAATTTCTAAAAAATAAAAACACTTTGTCATCAAAGCCAATAGACAGCATTATAAATATCCCATCAAGGCAGAAGTGAATAAACAATGTTTATGGCTTATATGAATACAACTAGACTAAGATATCAGGTTAATTGGTAAGTCTAGTAATGAGAGCTTAAGAGCTAAAGCTATCAAGTTAAACGGACCATTTTAAGAAAAAAATGACTACATTTAAACTTTACTCTTAGTTGAAATTTAGTGTTGCTTCTTTAAATCACATAAACTATTAAGTTGAGAACGATTAATCAATGCACAGAAAAAGAATTCTAAACTTAGTTCTAAGGTTACAATAGGTTATACCTATTTAATGGGTAGTTGGGTTAGTCCAACCTTTAAGGCTAGAGTCTATAACTGCCTTGGAGTCTATAATTGCCTTCATAAGTACTTCTTATGCTATTGGCTATAATGTTAATCCAAACATGTACAAATAGATTGATAGATAAGCATGACACAGAATACTATGAAGGCCTTGATCACCAAACAGAAACAATATTTTACCATCCTTTAATAAGGCTTGGTACAATAAGAGTAAGAAATTGACCCCTGGATGTTTCTGACTACAGAACTCAGATTTTCATGATAGTTCATTATAATAGAAGTGCAAGTTAACATGGCTCTAGGTGTTCAGCTCTAACAAGAGAAAGTTATATGCAAAAAATTGGTTTGGGAGAAGAAATATGTAGTTCCTTATTCTTCATTATCTACTTATCGATATTATTCATTTCTTCCATAAGATGCCTTACACTGACATCAAAAGTGGTAACTTGCCCCAAACTAAAAATATCCTGTAAACTGAGCTTGACACCTATTTAAGTCATTATTCTATGTAACCTGCAAATAGAGTCTAAAAAGGCAAAATAAATAACCAACAGAACCATGTGGCAATTCCTCACAATAAAGACTTTATAGATATTGAGGAGTATGAAAAACAATACACACTGGCCTACACACAGCACTGACTAAGAGTTAGGATATTTTCACTCTTATACTATCTGGGTGAAAATTACAAGCAGGTGATATGCACAGTTCATCGATATACTTAATACACTTACCCCGTGAAGTGTAGAGAAACTATCAAAAAAGAAATTATGAACAGTGTTTCAAACATTTAAGAAGTTAAATGTTATATTTCAGAAGAGTAATGATTAAGCACCATTTTCTACTTCATACAAGTTACTTACATATCTGCATAAGTTTTCCTCCTACATATAAAAAGCTGATAATACTAAATAGCAAAAACCAATCAATGATGCCACTAATATTGACATTTCTAGAAGAAGGACAAATAATGTAGCACCTTTCATAGCTGACAGGATTCCTACTAGAGGCCTGGGGGATTGTTCTCTACTGGGTTTCTTCTTCTTCCTATTTCTCATTTGCAAGCTTGTTCCTTTGAGATAACAGCCTAGCCAAATGAATAATCTTTGTCTCTGGAAAAAGCCTCTGCCCTTGGTCCCTCACTTTAATAAACAGGGATCAGGAAGCTAGAAAAAAAATCATTAAATATTCTTTAGTAGTATCTCCTGAAATACAGCATCTAGAATTAGTCCTAAGTAGCCATCTTGGTGCCTTCTCTTTTATACCATACCCTGACTTCTTTATCTTTTCTAATTCATGAGTAACTCTCAAACTGAAAGCACCTCTGACCCAAGAGATAGAGAGAGAACCTGTTGCAAGGGAGGAGAAAGACATACAAATGTTGCAACAGTTCAAGCCAAAGTACGTAGGAGGCCAAAAGTTTACTTCACCATGTCTAATTTTAAGTTTTAAGTTTAAAATTTTCTTTAAAATTTTAAGTTTAAAATTTCATCTCCTTTTTCCAAAAGTTCCACTTCTATCCCCCACCCCAAGCATTACGACCATCTTTTCTACTCTCCCCAAATTGGAAAGTGGTTGAGAAATTGTAAAAGAATGAAGTCAAAAGGCACTGGGAGGGAAAATATGGGTCTCAGAGTTGATTTGGGCTCAGTACACAATATTTAAAATGTTAGTGTAAATCTTTTAACAAAAATAAGAGAATTCCTTTGCTTTCAAAAACAATTATTTACATAATTTTGTTTAATAGACAACTGAGTGGTCTTTGATGATAAAATAATTATGAAAACACCAGGAACTGACAAATGAGGTAGACTGTTTGTCATAATCAATTCATCTACAATTTTAAAATAACATGAGGGGGGAGGGGGAAATAAGATAGGAAATTTAGAATTTCTGTAGGACATCATCATGACATTTTCAGTTAGTGACTACTGATGAAGGCCAATTTTGAATAATTTTTAAAAGCAGAGATTAACAGATAGTATTATAGGACACAATTTTGTAAAACTTAAGAGTAAATGTTTAGGTAAAGCCAACTTTCTGCAAAGATACAAGTAATGAAACACTTTCTACAATGTAATAATTATATTATATACAATCATTAGTTTGTAGGTCTTTCTCTTCTGCTAAATTGAGCTCCTGGAAGGAAAGACAGCCTTAGTCTTCATTTTCACAGGTTCTACACAAAGTGTGATTCAAATGTTTGATTAATTTACTTACTGATATCATATATCCTTATGGAACATATACTCAAGGTACTCAAGTTAGAGTTTGTACTATATTAAAATCACTTTCAAAGCTTTTTATAAAACAGATGCTTAGGCCCCAATCCATACACAGTCCTAGATATGTTTATTTTTTTATTTTTAAACATAAATATGTATGAAGTTTATTTTTTATTTTTATTTTTGACCGCGCAGCACTGCTTGTGGGATCTTAGTTCCCCAACTCACACCCTCGGGCAGTGAGAGAGGGGAGTTCTCACCACTGGACCTCCATGGAATTTCCCCTAGATATGTTTAAAAAGCTCTAATTGATACACGTTTCCATAACATGCTGAATATACAGAAAACCACTAGAAGCATTACCACCAAAGTCAGAAACAAAGCAAGGATGCCTATTAGCTCCACTACTGTTAAACTTGGATCGCAGGTGCCAGTTTCAATCATACAAGAGAGAATAAGCAGAAGCATAAGAATCAAGAAAGAAAGAGCAAAACTATATCTAATGACATATAATGTATTTGTACACCTAGAACACAGAAGAGAATCAATGCTAAGACTAACACAAATAAGAAAAAAAAAACTTTTAATAAGGGAGCAGATGTTAAATTAACATATAAAATCAATAGCTTTCACAGATAGAAAAGTAACCACTTAAAATATATAATTAAAGAAAAAATATTTATAATAACATCCAAAATATAAATAATTAGATATAATCTTAACAAAAAGTGTGTTTAACTTCAGGAAAACTTTAAAATACTCTTCAGCTCCGAAAGTAGACCTAAAGAGATGGAAAGATATCCCTTGTTTTTTAACAGGAAAACTCAGTATTATAAAGATATAAATTCTCTCCAAGTTAATATGTGAATTTAATGTTGTCCCAGTAAAAATTCCTTGAAGTTTGTTTGATGAAAATGGGTGATTCTAAAGTTCATATGGAAAAATAAACATGCAAGAATAGCTAGGGAAACTCTAAATATAGAAAATCTGAGGGAGGACTAGCCCTATGTGATACAAAACATACTATAAAGCCTCTATAATTGAAAATGTGGGGAGTAGATGCATGAATAGAGAGACCAATGGAACGGAATACCGTGTCCAGAAATAGCTCCAACTACATATGGAATTTAGTAAATGACAAAGGTGGCAGTTTAAATCACTAGGAGAAATGATGGACTTTAAAAAGCTGTATGAGAATATTAGATAGAATTTTAGAAAGACAAAATTAGATGCATACCTCACCCATACAAAAAAGAAAACTCACCAGATAGCTAAATGTAAAGTATTAAATCATATACATACTAGAGAAAAGCAAGGGAAATTTATTTAAAACTCTGTTGTATGGAAAGCTTTTCTAACTATGACTCATAATCCAGAAGCATTAAGAGAAAATATTTGACCTCATAGCCTTTATTGCTGATGGAATCTCTAGTCAACGGGAAGTTGAGCCTATCCTCACCAGAACAGGGAAAATCAGGCAGAGGTGTCAAGGGTGAACCCTGCAACTGCAGGACCAGTATCTTAGAGTGTCCATGCACAGGGGCAGATGCGTCTCCAAGTGCAGCCTGCTTCTACCCTTCACAGTGCTGCTCACTTCAAATACCTGGGATTCTGCCTTTGCTTTCCAACCTGGCATTCCACTAAGACTGGAGCCTCTAGCCTGCTTCTCTAATAGCCAGAGACCCTGCATAAAATTTACTACCATCGTCCCACAAAAAATGTCACATCCTATTCCCCCAATTCCCATACCATTAGTCACTGACTGAGGACCTGTTGTGAAATAATAACCCAGAACCATCAAACTGACTTCTTCCAGTATTTACATTTCCCTGTAAATACTGCTTATTACCTTGATGTGTCATGGACTCCTTGTATTGCCGATGATTCCTATTATTACTGCACAATTTGCTCTCCTCAAATAATGGCTCCTGTTAGAACCAAGCCCAGGGGTTCTTTCAACTTTGCAACTTGAACTACTGGCCTGGCTTCCTCAGCATCTTACCCAATGGAGAAGTCATTTTTCTCAGTGACCCTTCCCCCATGAAATCCTGTCTTCCTTCTCCATGTCCAGTCCTTGTTGATAGAGTTGGTTGGCTAAACCCAGGTCATTTGACCCTTAGTTTAATCACCAAATTGCTTTTCATTATGCTATGGTAGACATTACAATGCTCATCTATATCAGTTCTTTCTGGAAACATCATGCATTACACTTCTCTGCCCACCTTTTAGTTAGGTGGCATTCTCATAGCTTGAGCTCCCTAGATGCAGCCTCTAAGACAAGAATGTGTGAGCCCGTGCGCCACAACTACTGAGCCTGCTCTCTAGAGCCCGTGAACCACAACTACTGAGCCCACATGCCGCAACTACTGAAGTCCACGTGCCTAGAGCCTGTGCTCTGCAACAGGAGAAGCCACCGCAATGAGAAGCCCACGCACTGCAACAAAGAATAGCCCCCGCTCACCACATCTAGAGAAAGCCCACGCACAGCAATGAAGACCCGATGCAGCCAATAAATAAATAAATAAATTAATTAATTAATTTTTTAAAAAAGATGGATTAAGAAAATATCCTCCAGAGAGACTGATAAGGAAGTGAGGGAAGCAAAACAAGGAATGAAATAAAGTCAAGCAAGAGTATAAGCTAAGGCAAAAGTCCCATAGAGGGCAGGCTTTAGCATGATCCCACAGGAGAATTCTGGAGGGTAAGTGATACCTCTGAGTTGTCCTAAGCTGAGGAAAGAGAGTTGAGCTTGTATTCCTGTACAAGACAGTCATTAATAAACAGCCACCGGGGGTGTATGTCCTTGTGAAAGCCAAGCACTTCTGGCTCTCTGTGCAAAGGAGTTCCAGTAGCTCAGAGACAGGCTGCTGAAGAAGAGCCCGTGGGTGCTGGCCATTGAATGCACGCAGACTAGGGATTTAAGGCGACACGCCAAGGAAAGAAAGACACTGTCTGTGTACCTTAGGTGCTATGTGAGTACTTCTGGCCAATAATGTTTCAGTGGAAATTACTATCACAGGTGAGTTTAATTTCCTGTGTGTAATCTTCCAGCATTTTATTCTCTTGTCTTGGCAACCTAGAAGTCTACCTGCTTCAGACAATCCAGCACCACAAGGTGGTGGAGTCTTGTCAGTCTGTATCCTTGAGTTATTGGGACAGATCCTCCTTCTGATCTGCACTGGACATTTCTACTAAGTGAGAAATAAACTTAGGCTGAGTTTGTTATTATGGCATATCCTCTCCTATCCTGACTAATACACATATCATTTATACATCCTTCATTCAAAAATATTTGTTGGGCTTCCCTGGTGGCGCAGTGGTTGAGAATCTGCCTGCCAATGCAGGGGACACGGGTTCGAGCCCTGGTCTGGGAAGATCCCACATGCCGCGGAGCAACTGGGCCCGTGAGCCATAATTACTGAGCCTGTGCGTCTGGAGCCTGTGCTCTGCAACAAGAGAGGCCACTATAGTGAGAGGCCCGCGCACCGTGATGAAGAGTGGCCCCCACTTGCCACAACTAGAGAAAGCCCTAGCACAGAAACGAAGACCCAACACAGCCATAAGTAAATAAATAAATTAATTTAAAAAAAAAAATTAAAAAAAAAAAATTTGTTAAGCAAATACCATCTGCTAGGTACTGTGCTTGAGACTATAAAGACAGAATAATTATTTTTCCCCTCAGAAAGCCCATTGTTACAGTAGAGTATAGTTAGTACCATAATAGAGATACAGTGTGGGATCCAGAGTGCTATATGAACAATGAATAGGAGACTCTAAATCAGACAGCAAGTTAGGGAAGGCTTCTTAGAGGAGGTTACATACAAGTTAAGTTACAAAACATGAGTAGAAATTAGCTGGAAAAATAAGGAGACTAGGGAAAGAAGGTCACCACAGGTAATGAGAATATGAGATGCAAAGCTCAGATTCATGAGGCATGGGACAGGCTACACTGATGACTCACAAAATATAATATGCAAATTAGTATTTTGATATTTTGTTTCTTGTAGCTTGGCCTATCATGTTGAACCACAGACCAGTTAACTGACAGGAAGTCAATTCAAATGATAAGCTAGTTCATGACCTAAGGCAAATCACTACTTTACCTCACTATATCCTGTTTACCTACTCTGAAAGATAAATGTACTTACTGACCTGCTTCATAAGGATGTTGTTTAATTAATATTTGAAGTTGCTCTGAAAATACCAAGCACTTCTCACACGTGAAGAACTAGTACAATTTCCTTGGGAGATGTCTTGATAAAAGGCAGCATGACTTTTAAATCTTTAGACTGGAATAAATGTAAAGAAGAAAATAATTGTTGCTTCCCTTCCACTGACACTAAAGGACTTTCTACTGCCATGCCTTTCTACTTCCATGACCTCAGGCTAAAGAATATAGAAAAGGTATGATCATTCCATGACAAAGTTGAAACGCTTTACAGCAGATGCGAAAAATTTTAAGATGGGAACATTTACAAAGTGACCATCATTGGAAGGGGCTTCCAGGGAATACGTACTCAGATGGTCCGTTTTTAAATTTAAGTGCAAATGATGACGATGTTTATGATAATGAGGATGAGGATGAGGATAACTAATATCTAATAAGCCAATTCTGTGTTCTGGAACTGTTCAAAGTGCTTTTCCATGTATCATCTTTTAAAATTCTCTAGACAACCTTACGCCATAGGTTTATTACTCTCTCTGTCTTACAGATGAGGAAATGCAGGCACGCAGAGTTTACTAATGTGGCCAGGGCCACTCAGTAACCTTGATAGCTCATGGCTTCAGCATTATTCCTGAGTACTCATGTGGCTCTGAATTCTGTTTCTTTATATCTTTTCATGCCACCCACAGTTTCACTATTGGTCTCATGGGCAGAACAATGCCTTTAAGGTATTACCATACTTGGGGCAAAACTTTTGTATTTGTGACTGGATTACTAAAAATAGTTATTTTAGAAGGCAACCTATATGGAAAAGTTAATTTGAATCCATCTTTTCACTGATCACTTTTGTTGATCATACTTAGTTGCTCCATCTATTTTCCAATTCAACTGCCATCAAGATCATAAGGGATTTCTGATTCTTTTCCTCAGGAACAATTGTGAGTATGCACTTTTTGTGCACAACTGCTCCTGAATATTCTGCCCATATTTGATGCCACTTCCTAGAATTCAGACAGAACCAGAAACTCTGCCATAGGTCCATTTTACTGACCTGACAAATCCCCAGGTTTCTTCTTTGCCCGGACTAGGATATGATGTTAGGCAATAATGCACACGAAAATAATCCCCTAGAAAAATATTTTTTGGTTCTAAGCACCTAGAACCTGCACTATTTTTCTTTGGCTGCACCACGTGGCATGTGGGATCTTAGTTTCCCGACCAGGGATTGAACCTGCACCCCCAACATTGGAAGCGCAGAGTTTTAACCACTGGACAGCCAGGGAAGTCCCCATGCACCCTTCTATAGTGTATTTTCATTGTTCTCAAATATATTAATGTACAAACAATCTGAGCTACATATTTATTAAGCAATATTGATGGGTAAAGTTCCCCATTACAGGATATACTCTGAGAGCCCTATTCATTCTACAGCATTTTTAAAAACCTAATATAGATCAAAACACAAATAAATTACAACTGGTGGTGTGTGAGTTGTATAGTCTATTACACCAATCTGAAAAGATACAGCTATGAGAGCAGAGTTGTGTCTCCTTCTCAAGTGGGCATGTCCTATTGTTTTTACTTGCATAGAACATTAGTCAGGTTTTGAAGAGTCAAATGATAGATTCATAGGATGGTAATGAAAACAATAGCTAATATTTACTGAGCACTTACTATGTACCTCGCATTTTGTTACCAGCGAAGCCCACCGGGGTCCTGGAAAAATAAGATGGGATCTAGGTGATAAGGTCTACCCTCTTCTTTTGTGCAAAGTCTGGTTTCACTTGGCAATAGGGGGCCGTGTGCAGAGCCCTTGCACCTACCGCAAAGTATCAGAGGTCCTGGCGCAGAACCACTGCACCTGACACCTCAGCTCTGCAGGCCACCTGTGGAAGAGCCGCCCACGACACCTCGATTGAAGACGGAGGCGGCGGGCCGTGCACAGAGACACTGCACCCGGCATTGCAATCTGGAGGAATCAGCACAGTGCCAGGGACCCCGGAGAACCCTGCCCCCTCTCCTCCCCCGCTGCGAGACCCTATAAAGTAGCTCCGCCCATGGCCTGTTGGGAGAGCGTGTGCTCTAGGGCTGGAACTCACACGTCTCCATTCTCTATTCAAAGAATAATTTCCCTTTGCCTCTGAACTGAACTCCATCTCATTCTATTGGCTCCAGCGACATCGGACAGGAGGATCCTTGTTGGGCCCCGACTTGAGAGAGTCGGTAACAATTTGATTTGAATGATCTCATCTAACATCCCCTTAAAAATCTGACTCATATCATATATTCATATACCGTGTATACTAATTGATACCTGTTAAAATATATGTGTAGATTTGCCTAACTTTCCCATTATGTAGACTGAATAGGTGTCTCGATGATATGATTTTATGAGAACTATGAAAATTCTTCCAATCACTCTGCATTGACATGCAGTTTTCCCATTTATCACTTATTTCCTATAGAAAATATCCTTTGCTCTCTAGGGGTTTACTTATTACTTCTAGCAAGTTTTATTTAAAAAGTAACCTGTCATTTAGCAGATGTTGACAAAAGTCAAAAATTACAAGAGTGAACAATTAGGGAAAATTAGAGAGGGAAAAGACAGGGTCTGGGGCTCCAGCCCTTTATCAGTTCAGATAGCAGCCAGCAAAAGCACAGTATTAGACTGGAAGAGACGCGATTGGGAGTAGAAAGGGGAAGAAAAAAGATAGAGCGTTAACTTTGTATTCAAACCATAACATAGGCTAAAGACAGATACCTATTTCCATTTCACAGAAGAGGAACTAGAAAGGTCAAACAACCACACAAAGTCACACTGGTGGTAGATCCTAGAATCAAATCCCAGTCTGTCTAATTCCAAATCCTTCCTACCATTTCTCTGTTTATAGTAGTGCTGCCTGAACCCTTGGTGCTTTTTTATTGCAATAGTCTGAGGTGAGCTGAGTTTCCCAGCCTCTTCTCAAAGAACCTAAATCTAGGTTGTCTGATGTCTTTGGAGATTCAACACTAGTGCGCAGTAGAACTAATTAGGAAGAAAAGTTAAGAGATGCGCTGAGGCATGGAAGCAGTGACTAGTTTATGGACTCTGGAGCCTAACCTTGTGATGTTCAAATTCCAGCTTCACTACTTACTACCTGTGTTCCTTTGGGCCAATCACTTAAACTTTTCATGCATAAGTTTCCTTATCTGCTAATTGGGGACAGTAATAAAACCTAGTTCATGGTGGAGGTTTTTTAAAACATGAAGTAATAAATGTTGCAAAGCACAGAGAATAATGCCTTTCACACAGGGAGCATTCAATTCATGTTGTAAGATATTTCAACATAAATAGCAAGACACTAATGTTATGGTTGGACACAGGGGTAGAAATCTAGAGGGCAGTGAAGATTGAGCATTGATATCCTCTACGACAGACAGAAATGGCTTAGTGGAAGGTGGGGAAGAAAGAAAAGAGAAAGTGCGGAGGGACTTCTAGGCAAGTTGAACCAAAAGAATAAGGTGCATATATCAAATACTGAGAAATAAAATAAAATTTAACAATACAGAAATTGCTAGGGAGTGAGGAGGAAACCTCCTTTCTGGCTGATTGTAGAAGCAGCAAAGGCAAGAACTTCCTAGGGGAAGATGTAAGAGATGCAAGGACACCTACGGAGAACTCAGAGGAGATGGAAGAAAGTTATGAAAAATAGACAGGATTAAGCACAAATACACCCTCAGGGGATTGGGCCATGGAGGTCACAAAGAGAATAATGGAAATGAGGGGGAAAGGATTGTTGAAAGAGAATTTTTTGGAAAAGAATGAGGATAATATATCTGGGCTGGGAAAGTGGGTGGGGAAAATAAGAACGAGGAAGTAGTGGAGTAGGAGAAAGAAGTAGGTTGTTATATGAAGCAGAAGAGAGTCAACAGCCTATTTTCCATGCACCAAGAGACTTAAAGATAAATCAGGTACGTGGCCAGGTTTGCAAAGTAAAGGTAGTCTCATGATAAACATACAGTCATAGAATTGTGCAGGCGCAGAGTTACATGCCTTACTTCTAAACCCTTGTCTCATAGACATTCTCTGCCTGACCCAGAAAATCTATACTCACAGTATGACACACACACAGAATTACAGCTTGATCCATGCTGCATATGAGTGGTTAAGACATAGGAATCCTTTTCACACTTGTGGGTAGGTGCAAATTTAGAATGAGAATGAGCTTCTCACCATTTATTAAGCTGGCTGGGTTCTATTATAGCTACTGTATTAATTTCAGGGTTTCTGACAAGGGAATGATTTTAGAACAACCTAGTTAAGGAAGTGAAAATTCAGCTTTTCAGACCTTAGAACAGATAACTGTCATATTTAAATCTGAATAGTTCGCTCAGATTTTGACAGTGATCCTGATGTACAGTAGAAGCCTTTGACCCCCCATTGTGGCTGTAAGTGAAGCAGAGACATCAAATAGGTTATGAATGAAAGAGTTGGGCTGAATATATTTTTGTTCTAGGAATTTATGACATAAGGCATACTAAATAATTTGACTTTTTTTTGAGCACATACATATGCTAATACATTAAGTATATTTTCCCAAAGACTCATTTTTTACAACTATAGCCAATAAAAATCAACATGTTTTACTTCTAGTAGTCTTTTATTTTCCTCATAAAAATGCTACTTTTTTTTGGAATAACTTCCAAATATAGAGAGACATTAAGTTTCAGAAGTAAAGGACTTCTGTGTACACGTAAATATTAAGGCATTATACAATCTCAG
Source organism: Balaenoptera ricei (assembly GCF_028023285.1). Taxonomy (NCBI): domain Eukaryota; kingdom Metazoa; phylum Chordata; class Mammalia; order Artiodactyla; family Balaenopteridae; genus Balaenoptera; species Balaenoptera ricei. The sequence goes on from NC_082647.1 coordinate 71,902,913, forward strand.
ATTGTTAGAATCATTTTTATATTGTATTTTGAACTGAATTAAAATTTCAACTCTAGGTGGCAGTTTACTCCATCACTTACTTACGTTCTTTAACAAGCAGTAGATTCATTCACAGTTTTTCATGTATGCATAATTTTGTGTAAAAATTAGTCCCTGGCTCTCAGTAGCTGTTAAAAATAGATTTGATTTTAGGAATAAAATCATGGCTTGAGATGCAGGCTTTGCATGTATCTTGCCATTCTTGGTTTCATTAAGTTGATGGGATGAAACAAAAAAGAATAAAGACGAACATTTTAACTAATTTTTTTTGAGGAATATTATCCTCAAATCATGGCAATCATTCTGTGTCAAAGTTATGTTTCTATCACACAGAAAAGAATTTAGGATGACTAATTTTTTCATGAATACACTAATTTTCAGAAATATCAAGGATGTCCAAGACACTGAATTTTCTGAGATTTTTTAAATGATATTAATTTAGGTGAAGGAAAAATACACTATAAAAAGGAAGATGACTCATATCTGTGTTTCTCTTTGCATCTCATTGACGGAAATAGCTAAAGCTAGAGTTTATTTGGGTCATCAAGGACCAAAATACTCAGACTGCCCGATTAAAAACTACGTTTTCCCTAAGCCACTCCATGTGAGGTATTTTGTTTTGTTTTATACATTCATAAGGACCTTAACAATGGGTTATGCAGAATACCTCCAGGCATTCGCCACCCAAATAACTTGCTACAGTTCATAGTTCTTTCATTTTTTAGTCCCAGCAAGAGAAGAATGGATAAAGATTTAAATTGTCCTAAAATTAGATTTCCTTTAAAGTGGGGATAGTAACAGTACCTACTTGACAGCATTGTCACGAGCATAAAGTAAGATTATGTTTGTACACAGTAACTGGCACCAGACATTCCGTGCATATTAGTTATTCTTATTTTTACTAATCCTTTTTTAAATTAATAAAGTGTATCAACTAGAATCTCAAAGAGACTGGTCAATGTGACAAATGCACAAAGAGTTCTTATTTATGGAGTTGCATGCCTTTAGCTCCCCTGGGCCAAGGGCTGTCTCCATACTCTCCCACAAGTAAAAGGAACATAGGAAAAAGCCATATGGCATGGGCGTAGGGGGTGAGAATATTAGTCACTGAAGTGAGAAAATGAACAATTTCCAAAATGTGTCTAATTGTTTATAAAAATGAATATAAAATTATATTTGGTAAAACTGGGTTTCTGCATTTCTCCTTTATATATGTACATGTCTATATATATGTGCGTATATAGATATATACGCACATATATTTATAATATGTGTGGATGGAGAGATATATATGCATTGAAATATCATCATCATCTGCACTCTCATCTTATTGAATGACACTCTTCAGGGTTTATATAGAAATCGAAGATACTGACCCTAATAATAGAATGTAATCCTTTATTTCACTCAAGTTCCATTTCTAAATCATTCACATAAGTATGTCTAAATAAAACGTCCCTGTGGCAGAGCTTCCTAACTGCAATACCACAAAGGGAATAGATAATAGGTGTGCTGTCATATTGCTCCTCGAAGGTGCCAGGGCTCCCAGGTGGGGCCTGGAGCAGCTCTGTGTGGAGCCAGTTGCCCTCAGCATATGCAGCCTCATGCATTTAACCCAGGGTGCTCTACAGATATTACTTCTATGTATACTCTTATGTGAAAAAGTTTGGAAAGAACTATCCTAGCATCACCAGGTATTCTCACTATCAAGGGCTGAATATGGTCCATAATTATACGACCTCTCAATAATATTTCCAAAGAAGAGTACTGATCATAGACAAAAGCTTTTGATGACTCCCCATTGCCTGCTGAGCAAAGCCTCAACTTCTTAGGGTGGTATTCAAGCCCATACACTGTCTGGCTCCCGGCTACCCTTCCAGGTCTATTTCCCACCGATACCCTTTCATACCTGACACTGGAATGTCAGTCTCATTTCCACATACCCATACCCTATGTGATTCAAATGCAACTGTCTCTATATAGCCTTCTTGATTCCTCCAACTAGAACTAATCCCTCCATTTTCTTAGTAACCCCAGCATTTTATTTTGCTCTCTATGTGGCTGTTCTCATATTCTATATGCATCTTGTACCCCGGTGTTAACTAGGATCAAGCACAGCTCTATGTAGCTAAAAATTATCAAAATGACCCAAAATAACAAGAGCTTAAGCAAATGATTTTGTTTTCTCATTCATATAAAGTCCAGAAGGAGGCAGCTAAGAGCTGTTGCAGGGCTCCATTGTGTCACCAACCTAGGTTCTTCTATGTTGTTGCTCTGCCTTCCTTGGCACATGGCTCCAACCTCACGGTCCCAGATGGCTGGTAAAGCTGGGACCATCATGTCAGCGATCTAACCAGCTGAAGGAAGAAGAAGAGCATTACCTTTGCACTTTAAAGACTCTTTCTGAAAGTTGCAGGCCCCACTTCTACCTGTATTCCATTAGCCAGGATTGAATCACATGTCCACATCTAGCAACCAGGTCAGCTGAAAAGGCAGCCTTTATTCCACATGGCCACATGCCTAATTAAAAAAAAAAAAAAAATAGAGGTTATATTACTAGAGGAGAAAGAGAGGATGATGTAGGGGACAACTATTAATCTCCACTTCATTCATCTATGAGAAGTATAAACTTTTTGAAAGACAGATTCGTATTTGATTTAACCTTGTAATCCTGGAATCAGGAAGAGTACCTTATATATATTAATACTGAATGAATGCATGCATACATAAGAGTAAGACATAGGGATACTAGTCATCAATTCTTTTATTGACTCCATTACTACAAGTGACATTGAATACTGAGTTTAAATATATGGAGTCGATTTTATTTTAATATGCACACCTGACTATGGCACATTGAGAACCAAAGTGATATTTAAATGCAGGGAAGTGAAATGAAAAGCGATCACTCTGAACATTTGGACAATAGGAATCTGAAAATCACATGCATTAGACTTGTGTTAACACCAAATTTGAATGTCATTATTGCCAAGCTTATTGTCGTTGCTCTACTCCAACTACCTGTATAGACACAAGTAAATTTACAAATCAGGACTCTTTCCTGATTTTTGGAAACAGTGGGATTGTCAATTATAATTTAAAAGAAGAAGAAATGTGAATTCCTCTCCTTGTTCTTCCTCTCTGAGGCCAGTGACAAGTTGTGTCACTCTGTCACTAACAGCTAGTCAGATCTGAAGTTTTCTTAAATTTACCCCTCCCACTCCCCACCCTCATCAATGGAAGATGTTGGCTTTGGAGAAGTGAAGATATATCCCTATAAAAGTTCTCCCCACATACATTATAATTTATAATTTGATGTCCCTAGCTTCATTCTTAGATTGTGATTTTGGTAGAAGACTGTTGGATTTCACTTTCTAGTTCTTTTTCTATGGGTCATTATTTAGGCCTCTAGAACTTTCTATTGTGTTTTACATGACGGTTTAAAACATTTCCTTAACAACACACAGACACATTATTGTGAGAAAAGGACCTTTCATTTGGGCAAGAACAGGAGGAAGAGGGGAGTGAAACTAAAAAACTACGGGAACTTAAAAATAAGTTGTACCTCTCTCTCTTAAGTTCCCTCAAAAATGGCTACAATCTCCTAATTTCCCTTGACTTCCTTTTATGTGCCTATCACCATAGAGCAGACTTTATTGTTAAAATTTGGGATTTATTGCATTTTGATTAAGATCAGAAACTTAACCTTCTGTAAACTGACAGGAAGATTTAAAATCAAATCCATCCATCCATTCAACAAATACTTGGGTGGCCATACTATGTAAGGTGAAAATATCAACATCTAAAATGAATACAGAGACGAATCCCATATCAGGTTGGCTCTCAGGAAGATGACCACACAAAATAAGCATCATATAAGAGGTTGTGGTCAGCATTAGGTTTAAATGTGAGTAACAGGAAAACTCAAAACAGCAGTGGTTTAAGGAAGATATTTCTTACCCATTTTAAGAATTCGAGACTTTGTCAGTTCCAACAATGAACCATGGCTGCAAGGTTACTCTGCTGTGCTCTCCTTCCATTTCCAAGGCTCCTTCATGGTACCATGATGCTTTTGGGGTTGCAGCTTTTATTACCAGTCAGCAGGAAAGGGGAAGGAAAAGAAGAATGCATACCGTTTGTATTAGTTTCCTAAGGCTGCTGAAATAAATTGCTAGAAAAGTGGTGATTTAAAACAAAAGACATATTCTCTTACAGTTTTGGAGGCCAGAAATTTGAAATCAAGGTGTGGACAGGGCTGTTCTCCCTCCAAAGTTCCTACTGGGGAATCCTTCCTTGCCTTTTCAAGCTTCTGATGGTTCCAGGTGTTCCTTGGCTTGGGGCTGCATAGCTCCAAGCTCTGCTCTGTCTTCACATTGCCATCTCCCCTGTGTGTCTCTGGGTCTCAAATGTCCCTCTGCCTTTCTTTTATAAGGACACTGTCATTGGATTCAGGGCTCACCCTAAATCCAGGATGATCTTGTCGCAGGATCCTTCACTTAATTACATCTACAAAGACCGTTTTACCAAATAAGCTCACATTTACAGTTTTCAGGTGGTTGTATCTTTCAGGGAGTTACGATTTAACCCACTCTCCCCTCTCACTTTAACAAGGCTTCCTGAAAGTTGTGTTCATAGCTTCCACTTCTATCCCATTTAATAGAACATGTTTAGTACCCATACCTAGCTACCTGGGCAGCTGAGAAACGTAGTCTTTGTTCTGGGTGACAATGTACTCAGTTACAAACCAGGATTTCCATTAATAATCACAAGGAAAAGTGATACTGTTTTAATAAAAATTATTTAGAAATGTTATGGATTAATATAACATACTTGTCCATTTGGGCCAATGTTATACTCAGAAGTTAGACTTGTAAGCATTATAAAAATTTTAAATAGTATTTACTTCTTATAAAGAAGGAACTGTAAAAACCCTGCTAGGAATTTGGTACGCAACCAATTCCATAATGGCCACATTTTCCTAGGGAGTTTGTGAGATTTAGCGAAACTACTCTATAAAAGTCTCCTCAGCTCCTCTTGCAGTTGCTTCTCTGTGCCTTAACTCTAGTTCCTAGTAAAGTCTGAGAACCACAGACATGTTTTTTTATCAAGAAAGAAATCAGTTCACGGTTGAGGAGAAAAATCTGTTAAACTCACAGACCTATAATTTGGGGGCAATACAGTGTTTCTTTTTGTAAAGAGGTAATCATCTATATACTGAGTCGAATCAGAACCGTTTGCTATCGAGTTGAGAAAGATAGATAAATAAAGCCTAGAGTTTAAAATGAATTGCACTAGATGAAGAAACATGTCCGGGACTCAGTCAGCAAACAGCCTGATAGTCAAGGTTCTGAGCGGTGGACCTTGGTTTATAAACTGGGAAAAATAAAGCCCCCAAGATACAAGGATTTAAGCGTTCATAAACCTATTGACTAACTACATTGCTCTTGTAATCTTAGAATTTTCTCTTATTGTTAAAATTTTCAGTCAAATTTGGGTCTTCTCACAAAGATTATATGAGGGTTTTGTGCTTGTTTTTTGTTTGTTTTTTTTGTGAGCCAATAATGCATTTAGAGTAGAGCATCAATTCAAAATTATTTCTTCGTATGGCCCCCTTTGCTTGGCTAGATATTCTTTTTACTGCTCTCCTGAGGTTCTCTTCTTGTATCCCAAAGCAGAATGCCTCACCTTAAAGAAGAATCTTGCATTTGCTACATGTTGCACATAGAAAACTGGTTTGAAATGATACACAATCTCATATGAGGAAGTGAATAGGAGGAACAGAAACATTTCTCAAGGTACTTGGAACATAATTTATTTAAATAATTATTGGCTGTCAAGAAGTTACCAATCAGATTTAGACTCCTAGGCCCAAGCTACTGTTCTTGACTCTGTAAAACTGCCCAATAGGGCAGACTCTGGTATATGAAAGGGAAAGGAACACTCCTCTTCTTGTCCAAAGTAGCCAGCTCCAGGATGTTAACCATCAAAATGGCAAGAACTCCAAGCTGTAAAGCTACCACCCCCTGAGCATATTATATGCTTAGTTTTGTCCGCATATATCCCACGTGTTACCATTTAGAAAGTGCAGGTGCTGTTTATAGCTAAGTGTTGTGAGGAATTTTCCATTTAGCAGTTAGTGCTCTACATGGTCAATTCTTAATTTTTAAAAGCCTACCTAACTTTCAGTATCGCTAAACTTTAATACTGTGGTATTAGTCAGGCTTATGACAACTGCTAGAAAGTCTAGTTTTCTTTTCCTTGTTTCCTTGGAAACAGGCAAAATTTTGAAATAAAAAAGCTTCTTGATTCCCTTTTAGTGTCCTTTTTTTCCCCACTATCTCCTCCTAGTCTGCTCAAATTCTCAGTGTCTTCTTTCTGCCCCAAGTGCCTTTTATAAGACCTCTCTGAGGCCGTCCTATACCCCAGGGCACTCACTGTTCCCAGTTATCTTACCTCCCCTCCCAGAGTCCAAACTCCTTCCCCACAGCCTTCCCTTAGGTACTATGAGGAAAGCAATCTGATTGAATTAGTTTGAATTCTGTGTCAGTCAGTAATAGTTTCTTCAGTCTCAAGTTATTCACTTTATTAAAGGAGGAGGCTTGTTACCTAATAAGAATGGCTAATTGGAAGAATTTCATTCCGGAAAACAAAGTAAAATAAAATATACAGTTCCTATAATAAGATGGAGTGAAACTGGATGACTTTTAATGCTTTTAATGCTTCCTTATGTTCTTTAATTTTATGACAAAATAGGAGTTGTATAAGGGACAGAGATTTTTGGCCACAGGCCACTTTCCCTCCCCAGGAGTTGCTCCCTGGATCTTCCCCAGGCTCTATTCATTGCAGTTCTTAGGACCAATTGGGACTTTGGGCTAGAAACATGTGAGAACCTCTGTCCAATATAGTCCAATATAGTGAGTCACATATGTAATGTTGAATGTTCTAGTAGCCATATTTTAAAAAGTTAAAAAAGTAAATGCAATTTAATTTAATTTAACCCAATATATCTAAAATATTAACATTTCAACATATAATCAGTATTAAATTATTAATGAATATTTTACATTATTATTTTCATAGTAAGTCTTTCAAATCCAGTGTGTATTTTACACTTACAGCACATCTCAGTTGAAACTAGTAGCATTTCATGTGCTTTAATAGCCACATGTGTCTAGGAGTTACCATACTGGACACTGTAGTTCTAGACCATGAATCTCCACCATCACTGTACATTAGAATCATCTAGGGACCTTTTAAAAGTTCTGATGTCCAGGCCAAACCCCAGACTCATTAAATCAGAATCTATTTGGGGTAGAAACTGGACTCACAAATTTTTTTAAGATACCCAGGTGACTACGATGGGCAGCTAAGGCTGAGAAAGGGCTAGACTAGTGTTTCTCAACTTTGGCTTAGAACATTTGTATAGTTTCTGTTTTGAACAGCTATGCCCAATCTCCAATGCGCCAGAGGTTCTGATTTTAATTTGTTTAGATTGGGTACTAGCTTTGTTTAGATTGGGTACTAGGCAAAGATATTTGTATAAATTTCCCCCAAGAGACTATAATGTACAAGCCAGGTGGAGAAACATTGGTGGACACGTTTTTCATTTCGTTTTTTAAAACTGAAGTACAGTTGATTGGCGGACACTTTTGAATTCAGCTTTCTATCAACAGCTTTCTCTATGATCTTCCTGATCAGCTGATTAGGCTTCCAAGACACACTTCCCAAACTCTATCTGGAGTCTTATAGCTGGATCCTTGTTTTTGTTTCCCTACTTTGGCCCCTACTGAACCCACGCAGTATTCCATTTCCCATAGCTCTGTCATCTGTTGCCTTGCTAGTTTCCCCTTCAGACACTAGAATTCTCTCCCAAGACCCCAGCCAGTAAATAGGTCACCTGCTGACAGACATCCCCTGTAATAGTTGTCTGCCTGCTGGGATTCCCAGGTATTATCCTTCCCTGAATTTTATATCATTGCTTGGCTGCCCATTTGGCACTTTCCTCAGATCACAATAGATTTTCCCATTGCTGGAGATTTGCCTCTGCCACCACCTGCTGCCTGTCTCCATCCATTCCAGGTGCCACAGACTTCCTCAGCCTTCAGCCGTGTTTATCACCTCAGCCCAGGTGCCACCCCTGGTACTAAATCCAGGTTATATATTCTTTCTACTCTGCCTCGTTCTTTTGTGTGTGTGTGTGGGGGGGGGGAGTTTTAATGAATATATTTAGCACAATCCTCTTTATAAAAGATACTTATTTTAAAACCCCAAGCAAAAGCCCTGACATTCATTTCAAAAGACAAATCATTTCAGTGCTCTTCCTTGAAGTGCCTGCAGTTCCCTCCTCTGGTCTCAGAGAAGGGCATGGGACGCGTGCTTCACATCATCGGGATAAAAATCCAGGCGGGAGAGATCCTATTGCAGAGGGTAGCTGTTTTCATCTAACACAAAGAGGCTCTGCACCTTCGGGACACAAGGTGCCCCGCTGCCCAGCAGCAAGGCATGGAGGAGGTCCGCGGCGATTAGGCAGGAGGTGACGTCTGAGGGAGGCACCATAACTCTGTTGAGCCAGTCAGCAGAAATGTTGAGAAGAATCTTCTCTATCAGCTTTGATCCTACATGGATGCAAACCTTATACATTCCATCTACTGTGGTCATTAAAGCTGATGATTTTAGGTGCTATCCCTTCCAAGGTAGTTGCCCGACCAGGTGTTAGTGCCAGAAAAGTTGTCGCAAAGGAATGGTACAGAAGGTGTCCGCACAGTGTTGACGCTGAGCGGGAATTGGTCTAACTAGTCTCAGGACTTAATGAAGCTCAGGTTCTTTAAGTCTCATTGCAGAAAGAATTCAGTGAGAGACAAAGTGGAACTTAGGAAGTGGATAAGGAGGGATACACATTCCATAGACAGAATGAGGTCCATCTCAAAAGGCAAGAACGGCCTTGGGAAAAACACACCCCACAGACAGCGTGGGCCACCGCAGAAGGTGAGAGGTGCACTCTGCCTCATTCTGATACAGCCAAAGCATCTCATCAAACACATGAGAAGGAATGTCTTTATGATTGACACACATTTTCTTGTCAGTCCTCCCTCCCTGGAAGCTCACACTAAATTCCCTTATACTGTTGATTACAGTTTCCTCCCCTAGTTCTAGTTTTATGCCCAACTGCACTTATGATCCCATGCTTCTCAAGTTAGCTCCTTCTCTTATTGGCCGCATCTCAGGTACCGCTATCACCATCTACACATTTACCTAAGCTGGGAGAATTGGGAATGCTCTTGGCTCCCTTAATCCCTACCTGCACTTTGGTCACCTTGTTCTTTTTGATTCTACCAATTTTCTTTTTCACATTGCAGTATTTCTCCACAGAACTTATCTTTATAAAATACATTGAAGCATCACATACTTGTTTAAAACTTCCTGGCTTCCATCTGCCTACAAAAGTACAAATTCCTAAGCATGGCACATAACAATAAAATTAATCATGTATACGGTTGCCGAGATTGGGTTAAGAACGTCCCATTTTTCAGCCTTTCCTCACGCTATCGGTTCAGCCTCATCTCATTACATTTTTGCCTTGTACCTTCTGTCTAGTCACTCTGAACATGCACTGTGCATTCGGGACTTTTCCCATGTTTGCTATTCCTCCTGCCTGGAGTACCCTTCCTTCCATTCTCTGCCTGGGAAACATTTATTTATCTTCAGAGTTTAAATGGAGTAGCCATTCTAAAATTCTGAAATTTGACATTCTTTCTCTATGGATCTTTAGCTCTTTGCACTGAATTACATTACTAGCATTTACTGAATTATTATTTATGTCTGTCTACCCAGTTAGGATGTGACCAGAAATTTCTTATCTATCTCTGTGTTCCCATCTCTGACACATGCTAGATGTTCAGCAAATGTTAGATATAGTTATTGCATAAAAGGATCATGGTCTCTTTTATACGGAACTGTGTAAATCCTTTTATTTTTCACCTATTTGGGGAGTTAATTGTTGGTACATATTCTGAGACCATTTAATAGGAAAATACATGAAGATTTTAGTCCCAGGTTTCTTTTTTCTTGCTTTTCTTCTTGTCAAAAGCATCTTACCCAATCACCCAGTGCTATTCATTGCCTCGGAGGAAGATGTGATCGAATCTGGAATAAAGCACTAATACTTATTTCTGAAAATTTATAGCAAAGACAAATAGTAGAGTAAAGCAATTTGATTTGCTAGAGCCAAACAATTAGAAGGAGACAAATATTTTAGGTTCCCAAAAGTCAGAGTTTGGAGAACTGAGACTAGTTTATACCAGAGTCTTTCAATTTTTTTTTGATAGTAACTCACAGAAATAAATATGTATCCCATATACAACACACACATAAGTAAAACAGGAGTTTTACAAAACAATAGTTACTCTTATTATGTGATAGAGTAGTATCTTCTATTCAGTTTGATTCTATTTAATTTTTAAGAAAAATACATTTATTTTATAACCGATTTATGAGTGACAATTTATGGTTTGAAAATCTGATTTATACTACAAATCCTAAAATGGAAAGAATTTACTATTTAATAGTAAATTTAAGAATTTACTATTTAAATTTACTATTTTGCTATTTAAATTTACTATTTTGCTATTTACTATTTATTTACTAATTTAACTATTTAAAGAATTTACTATTTACTATTTAATTTAGAATTTACTATTTAATTTACTATTTAATTTAATTTATTTTTTCTCACCACTATGAAAAATGATAAAATTTCAGCTAGCTGTCAAGAAGAAGATGAGAGGCGCATGACAAAAACTTAGATCCTACCTTACCTAGAAAACCCAAATAGGTTTAGAAGGAATTCAAGGAAAAGAGTGAAGAAGAACACAGGCCCTTTAGAGAAGCTTTGCAGGAACCTCAGTGCTCTAGGACTTTGATGTCCGTCTGTGGCTGGAGGAGGGGTCTGGGCAGCAGAGACTGGAGGTCTCACAGAGGGAAACACACATTCCAGCGTGGGAGAGGGAAACAGAAGAGCTATATAACAGAGGTATATAGTAGAGCTGAGAAACCTGGAGGACCAGAAAAGGCCTGAAATTAGGATGAGAAAAACTCCAAATGCATGAGATCTTGTGACCAGGCACCATATTAGCACCATAGCTCAGATATCAGCAGCAGATGCCAGCTCGCAATACCCAAAGGCCAAGTAAGGGCAGCCAGACCACAGGTCATGAGGCCTGAAGGCCAGGTGGGACAAGAGACAGCTAACCAGGCTACAGCTTTGGACCAGCAATTCCCTATCCTCACCCTCAACACATAGATACACAAGGCTGATACATAAGTCCCGAGGGAACTTAGTTCACTTAGGGGAGAGAAGAGAAGACTGAATAGGAGGAGGAAGAGGAGAAGGGAAACTTTTTTTTTTTTTTTTTTTTTACCACCTCAAAGACATTGAATTTTAAAGACATTGAGTTTAAGACATTGAAATGGCAAAAATACGAGATGTTCACCATCATTTCTGTACATGTGAGTAATGACTGCACATTTTAAATCTACTAAACACAGCTAACTGCCAAAGTGATACATTATCTAATGGTGAGTGTCTCTCATCATCCATCTGTCATCAGCAGAGGTTTTCTGATTGATGTGGGTAAGGATGAAAGTTTTAGCATTCTTTCCTCTACCTCAACCAAGGCCAGTCAGAGGGAGAAGACATTACACCAGCCACTGATGGTGATCTCTTGAGGCAGCTAGGAGCACTTCAGCAGCCAGGCTGAGCCAGGGGAAAGCAGAAAGGCTCATGGGTGGAAATGCTATTAATCAAGAACAATCCCAGGCTAGAGGGGGATCTGAAAGGAAGGGTTTGACCAGCACCTGGAGGAAGAGCAATGGCTTGGGCAGGATCCCAAGAGAGGACACCCCTTACTCATGGGGACCCAATAATGGGAGAGAGAATAGAGTTCGATACTGGGTGGTCAAGAAGTACCCTGAGACAACTGAGAAAGGCAGTCAAATTCCAGTGGAGTAGGAGACAGGCAGTACACAGAAGCTGGGCTGGTCAGGTGCAGCTGGAATGTTGACCTTGGGATGTGGGTTTTACTGATTGTATTTTGGACTCTCAACCAGCCCTACCTGCCTTCAAAGGCACACTGTCCATGGACTGGGAGCTCTCATGAGCCACTACTCTCCACGCTCACCAACCACTCTGTTTCCTCAGTATTTAGATGGCTCATTCTTGCTTCCTCTGTACCTGTCTTCAACTTCAAGGACATCTGCATTCTCTTAATGTCTTCACCTTTATTTGCCCATGACACTTGCTTCTCTTTAGACAATGTACCTCACAGTGCACGCAGAACTCTCACCAGCACCTTTAAAGCTTCTTTGGCCAACCCTTCCTGCAAATTTTCAACTCTGTATCAATTGTATGATCTCTCCTTTTTTTTTTTTTTTTTCTTTCCTGTTATATCCAGCCTGCAAAGCATGGTTACAAAATATTGCCTAAGTGTATAGAATGGGGCCATTCCAAATGTAGGCCACCCAATCTCAGTTGGTCTTTTAATACTGTATGAAAATCCTTTTAAAAACGTAGTGTGTTGATATACATTCTCCCCAAAGCTCTGATAATCTGTCAGCCCGTTTACTTGTAATAAAACAAATAATAGCTAATATTTATTGAACACTCATTGTGATTGGTGTTCTACAAGCATTACCTCATTTAATTTTCACAACCACATAGTGACAGGTACTATTATTGACCTCATCTTACAGGTGAAGAAATCTAGAATTAGAGACATTTGCTCCTGGTCACAGTTAGTATATGAAGGAGCCAGAGTTCAAATCATTTCCCCTCTGATTCCAGAACAATGCATTTTAACCACTAGGCGGCTCTGCGTACTTCTCAACAGGCTATTCTTTTTTTAAAAATTATTTTTAATTATTTTTTAAAATTATTTTTAATTTTTTATTGAAGTATAATTGATTTACAATGTTGTGTTAGTTTCAGGTGTACAGAAAGTGATTCATATATATATGTATATAATTAGTTCCAACCTATTTCTGTTCATAATCTTGATATCGGTGGGCCCAGATTACCTCGGAGGAGGCGAGTGTAATTTCTATTCACTTGGGAGTGCTCTAAGTGATGACATCATATCCTTTCATGCCCCCAAAATGCAACTGTCTTCCTGGTATCCTGATGTTGTTCCCATTTTACACATGTTCCTTACGACCCAGTAAAATATAGAACCCTGAACGGTCAAGCTACATATTTGAGTTTGAAGTGTTAAATGTGTAATACGTTAGGTTGAACTCAGATAATCAAAACTCAAGTTGTATACCCTATTGTCTCTGCAATGGGAATGCAACAAACTCGGTACGAAAATTTGCAAAACTCAAAATCTGAGAGCTTCAATATTAGAATTTCATGCAGTTATTCCTGCCCTTTCCCATAATACCCACTGATGGCTTTCTTCTTACTCCTTACTCATCCCACCCCCATCTAGTCGACCCTCCCGTCACACACTTTTTGGCATGAGGAACTCAGCCTCTGCTTGTGCCTAGGTTCGTTATGTGGCAGCTGTTTTCATTACCATCTCATTATTTCACTGAGGGGGAGATGTTTCCATGGTGATGCTGAATTGCATAAGTAGAGATTTTACTACACTGAGCTTTTGTCTACTCAGTGTTCCAGTTACAGGGGAATTGAGCTAGAACCTTTCCAGTAGGAAAATAGATTGTAAATCTCCCTTTTGTTTACTGTTATGTCTGTGCTTTTTATCAGTGAATGTATGTTGTAATTATGATTTCAAAACAACAGATGGACGTTGATGAAGAAAACAAGTAGTTGTTTCTTTTTATTCTAATTAACTTGACCTTTTAACATATCCATGGAAGTTTCCAGAGTAGCATTTCATGAGATAACTGACTAGTACTTTTAATATTTTTTTAATAGCCCCACAAGGAAAAGAGGATTTGAAATCCCAGGAAAAATTCTATATGGCAACTAGACCCAATTACTAATGTGATTATTGACTAAGCTTTGATTGCTTCCAAAGTTGTCATTGCCCAGGGAAACAAAGGTCACAACAGCACTGAAATGACTATTTAATCCTTTCTTCACATGTGAATGAGTGACACAGCTTTTCATTAATTGCTTTGTGGCTAATCCTACATTTGCAGGAAGATTTTTATTAATACATTTTCCCTTGCAGTAAACATTCAATAATTTGATCTTACTAAAAGTAAGTCTATCCATAGCTGCAGATTCCTTTTTCACCATTTGCTTTTGGACTTTTAGCCAAATCAAACCACATTTGTTTAACACTTAAGTTCTTAAGCTTTATATTCTAATTTTTAATGTAACAACTCTGTGCTAACTGAAGTCCAAAGTGAGAGAGTGGCATGGACATATATACACTACCAAAAGTAAAATAGATAGCTAGTGGGAAGCAACCGCATAGCACAGGGAGATCAGCTCTGTGCTTTGTGACCACCTAGAGGGGTGGGATAGGGAGGGTGGGAGGGAGGGAGATGCAAGAGGGAAGAGATATGGGAACATATGTAAATGTATAACTGATTCACTTTGTTATAAAGCAGAAACTAACACACCATTGTAAAGCAATTATACTCCAATAAAGATGTTAAAAAAAAAAAACAAAGGCAATTAAAAAGTTTAGAATAAATAGCATTGACATTGACAGAATTATTAAGGACATCCATTAAACAAATGCACCAATAAGGTAAGTACATTGGAGCATGTTAAGGTTAATACAGAGCATGATCAAACCAATTGTGGCCTGGAATTCAGTTTAATATAGATATATTTCTTTTTTTTTTTAAACATTAACTCACAGTATTTTAAAAAATTAGTTAATTAATTTATTTTTGGCTGTGTTGGTCTTCGTTGCCACACGTGGGCTCTCTCTAGTTGCAGCGAGCAGGGGCTACTCTTCGTTGCGGTGCATAGGCTTCTCATTGCAGTGGCTTCTCTTGTTATGGAGCACGGGCTCTAGGCATGTGGGCTTCAGTAGTTGTGGCATGCGGGCTCAGTAGTTGTGGCTCGTGGGCTCTAGAGTGCAGGCTCAGTAGTTGTGGTGCACGGGCTTAGTTGCTCCGTGGCATGTGAGATATTCCCGGACCAGGACTCGAACCCGTGTCCTCTGAATTGGCAGACAGATTCTTAACCACTGCGCCAGCAGGGAAGTCCTAGACATATTTCTGACCGAATCCAATGGACTTTTGATG
Organism: Balaenoptera ricei; assembly: GCF_028023285.1. Taxonomy (NCBI): domain Eukaryota; kingdom Metazoa; phylum Chordata; class Mammalia; order Artiodactyla; family Balaenopteridae; genus Balaenoptera; species Balaenoptera ricei. The sequence goes on from NC_082647.1 coordinate 71,918,174, forward strand.
AGAAGAATATTCTTTTCATATAGTTACTGGTATTTTAGCATTAGTAATGCAGAGATTCTCCCATGGCTAATTTTGAATAAATGTAACCTAATAGGTGGTACAGTAGGATACGGTGCAACAGAACACTTCTTGAGGAACTATTATGTATTAGAAACAATGGTAGATCTTTTCCTACATTACCTCATTTACTCCTTGCACCAACGTGAGGTGGATATTACCATTTCCTCTTAAATGATGATGAAACAAATGTTTGGATGTTTACGTAACTTGCCGAATGTCAAGCATCCGGTCAGTATTAGCATTGGGGTTCAAATTCTGGTGCTCAAGTCTATTGTTCCTAACACTTCATCAGAAGTAACTGTGGAATTATAGCAGTCACTGTCGATCTCTAAATAAACTAAGAAAGCTTTGGGGGGTACTGCGTGAACAATTTTAGGGTGAGAGGAAGATGGAGAACCATAGAAGAGATAGCAAAATCTAGCACAAAAATCTGCTTTTATGAAGAATTTTGTGTGTTAATAAGTAATAGCAATACTTTAGGCAAATAAATCACATATTAAAATGAAAAATAGATTTTTTTGTGGGTGAGAATTTGTTTGGTGGGCAGTTCAAACTTAGTACAGTTTCTCCTCTCTATGAGGCCTCATTTCAAATCAAAGGGCATTAGAATTGTTCATCACTGTTTATTTTAAGCTGTTTCTATTTCAATCAAAGTCCCACTTCTAGTGGAGTAATGTCTCCTATCTGTACATGAAATTCAAGTGCTCTCTTCCTTAAGTGCTTAGATATAACCCACAGAATGTCATAACCTGTACATTTGAAATACATGTAGGTTCAAGACATGATGGTCTTGCCTTAATATCCCATTTGGTATTCAAAGTTCTATTTCATTAACCCACTGAGCTAGATTAAGTAAAATTCCATCTTTCCTTATTAGAATATTTTATTTTTATTAGAACATTGCTTATTATAATTATTTACTTTCCCTGTAAAACTTTGTTTCCTATATTTTAGGTTAAGGAGAAATTGTGGAATTGAGGAAAGAGATGTGTATTGACATAGGCTTATCAGGATAGCCTCTAGTCAGGGTATTTCCAAAATATGCAAGATGAAACTAACAAAACCAAAGTGTTCAGTCAAGTATTTGTAGAATTGAGTCCTTTGAAAATTGTAGTTGTAGACAAAGCAGAGCTCCATCTGACTGGGAGCCAAGTATCACCTGGTACTATTTTTGTACAGTCTATTATTATCAAGAAATATCTTTACAGAGAGTGAAAGGATAATGACCTTTCAGTCCTCTAAATGTGGATAAGAGCTCAATGTCAAAATACATTGCTATGCCTCACCACATAACTAGAAAGAAAATTAATCAAAATTTTATGTGTGCAGATGGAAATGCTTAAGCCAGTTTTACAAACCAATTACTGTTCAGTTCCAAAATCCTGTAACTTGTTCAAGATTTAATACACGCTGAACAGCCTCAGAACTCCTTGAAGAATAATAATTCACACTTAATGTAGAATGTAAGTTGACTACTATTTCTGTGTTCTTTAGTTTCTATATTTTTCAGTTAAGTTATAATTCAGGACCACGCAGGAGGTGCCTTTATAGAATATGTTTTCTGCTGATTGGCCTTTTTACAAAGACTTATGCAGCATATTTTTCGTGATGTAGTACCTTTGCTATTAGGGAGTCTGATTCTGCACTCCTTGGTCGGAGTAAATATCCTGAGAATCCTGGATAAAGACAGCTGAATTTAGGATTAAGAAGCGAGGTTTTATTTTAGCATTTGTCAGAGCTAAACCTTCAGAATTACTATTAAAAGGTTTAATTCTGCAGGGATTTTTGTTGTTGTTGTTATTGTTTTTGCTTAGAAAAGCTGTTGATGTCCAGATCAAAGAATACACATTATTGTTTTATTTTAAATAAATTTTTGTTACAATGTAAATAATATGTGCTCATGTATAAACTAGAAAAAGAGATAAACAAAATGAAAATAAAAATCACTCATAATTCCACCACTCAGATATACCATTGTTAATATTTTAGTATTTAATATTAGTATATAATCAGATGAACATTTTTTAAATAATAGCCATAATTTGCTAATATTGACAATAGTGTTAAATTTTTAACATTTTCTAGATTTTAAAAATTGCAATGTATCACATTATGACTGTCACTTAGTAAGCAATATATCTTGAATGTTTTTCCATGTCTTCAATAAGCCCATTTACAATGGTATGAAAATATTAAAGACTAAATATAGTGTCCCATAAATGAATCTTTAATTGTTTTTGTTTTATTATTCCCTAAAACTGTTTTGAAAAATTTAGATACCCAATTGTTCATTTTAAGTCAATATTTACATTTTAAATCATGGGTTTAATAGTTACCAAATGTGCCATGTCCATAATATTAAAATATTAACATTTTAAATTAAAACTGTTAGGAGCTCTTAAGTATAGCTAATGGAATATAATATCATGGTGATTTGGTGCCCACAATTGTACATTTGAAAAATACATCAACAAGATGTTTTTGTCAGAAAGTATACACTGTTCCTTTTCCTTCTTATACTCATATTTCCATTACATTTACCTCACTGATTTATCCTAATATAATCTATTTCTATTTTTGAAGTATTTATGTTTTGAAAAGATTTATTGATTACATTTTTATACCTCTCTGAAGCAAAATATACACATAAAATGACATTTGAAAAAAAAAAAATGACATTTGAAAATTTACTTATTGTCTATTACCATCTGTTAGAAATTCTTTTGGATTGAGTTATATTTATATTTAGTATTAAATGATTGATCAAAGATAGCTAAATGCATTGCACTTTTCATAATTTACTATTAAACATTAAAGTAAGATTTTATCAGAAATACATTTCTTTTTTAAAAATTAATTAATTTATTTATTTTTGATTGCATTGGGTCTTCGTTGCGGGCACTGGCTTCTCACTGCGGTGGCTTCTCTTGTTACAGAGCACGGGCTCTAGGCATGCGGGCTTCAATAGTTGTGGCACGCAAGCTCAGTAGTTGTGGCTCATGGGCTCTACAGCACAGGCTCAGTAGTTGTGGCGCACGGCCTTAGTTGCTCTGCAGCATGTGGGATCTTCCCGGACCAGGGCTCAAACCCGTGTCCCCTGCATTGGCAGGCGGATTCTTAACCACTGTGCCACCAGAGAAATCCCAGAAATACATTTCTAATTAAATAGATGCAGTTTTTTTCCTGCAATAAAGGTCATATCCATAGGTAAGGATGCCCTATTTCTAAAATGAGAGAAGTTCTAGTGGAAATTAACTAAATGTTCAGTTATAAGTGTATGGCTTACATAAAGTTTTTTCATTATTGTTTCTAAGTGCATTATTTATGATAGAATCCACAGCACATCTCCTCTAAGTTAGTCTAAATTGAGTAAGTATGTGGCAGGAATGAAAAAATAAATAGAGAAGTGGTTGACATGTGATGGTGAACAGGAGACCCACCCAAAGAAAAGACAAATATAAATTTACAATATCAATAATATTTTAAGAAATGTTAATGAAAATATATATCCTATGAGTCTGAGTATATGCTAAAAAACTCTGAAACCCATTAACTTACCTCCACCATTGTTTTATCACCCAAGCTTGAGATAGTCATAGGAAGTAAAAAAAAAAAAATATATATATATATATATTTACATATATACATATATATATTTCACTACCTCCTTCTTGAAATCATTTTTTTAAAAATGTCACAGAGACCCAAACAGTGTCTTGATTAAAGGAGGCTTCACAGACACCAAAATTTTGAACTGTCCTTTGTTTGGCACCCCATAATCTTTATACAATCTGGGGAAATGCAGCCTTCATAAATTCAGAATGGGCAAGAGGTATGCTTTTTTTTTTTTTTTTGGTAAAGTGGAAAAAGGCATTAGGGAAAGTGAAGCTAGAGAAGGAAAACAGACATGATATTTTGACCATAGCCACATTCTCACATTTAAGAAAAAATTTGTTTAAAAAAACGATCTGGAAATTGATTTTCTTAACACGTACTGTCAACACTTGTGTTCCATACAGAGTGCCTTCAAATATCCCCAAAGATACTGAACCCTGGGATGAACATCATTGGTGTACTAGGTCTTTAACACTAAAACATTTGCCTAAATATACTGACAAGTGATTAATATTAAAACTTAGTTGTTTTTAAGATGGTTACTCAGAAAGAGGAAATTCCAATAATCCAAGCAAGGGTTTGTGGAGCTGCACTAATGCCACATTTCATATACTCTGTTGGTCTTTCCATATTTTGCACATCTTTTCAAACTTGTCTCTCCCACCAGTCTCTTGCTCACCCATCAGTGTCTCTTTGACTGCTTTACAGCTTTTGCTAACTAATGCTGTCTGCTTCTTTATTACTTTAGTTTTCTCTTGGCCCCTTCTCTGCCTCAAGACCTTTCTTTGTACATCCTTTCAGCTTCAATCTCGCTGCCTGATTCCTTCAAAATTCACAACTGCAATTTCCTTAGAGCAGGATTCTGATTGACCCATCTTATTTCTGCTTGGTCGGAGATTTTGATGCCGAGCCACCCTGAGCTTCTGGCCAGCTCGCAGACTGGCTGCCTAATCAGATTTGGTAAAAGTGGAGTGCGTCATCAAAGGCTTGAAACTGTCCCTTCAGTAAGATGATCCACCTTGCACATAGAACACCAGTTTAAGAACACTGCTATGGGGCTTCCCTGGTGGCGCAGTGGTTGAGAATCTGCCTGCTAATGCAGGGGACACGGGTTCGAGCCCTGGTCTGGGAAGATCCCACATGCCGCGGAGCAACTAGGCCCGTGAGCCACAATTACTGAGCCTGCGCGTCTGGAGCCTGTGCTCCGCAACAAGAGAGGCTGCGATAGTGAGAGGCCCGCGCACCGCGATGAAGAGTGGCCCCCACTTGCCCTCACAGAAACTAGAGAAAGCCCTCACAGAAACGAAGACCCAACACAGCCAAAAAAAAAGAACACTGCTATACCCTCAATAACACTATTTTGCATGTTGATTTTTTTTGACAAAGCAATATATTATAAACATTCTTATGGTAATAAATTTTTTTGATATCACCTTAATGCAATAGTTTCCAAACGACATTGCACATTGCAATTTGGGAGCTTAAAAAAATAATGATGCCTGTGTCTCATTCCCAGAAATTATGATTTTTAAAAAGTGACTCAGGCTTTGGAATTTTTAAAATATCTTCGGATAATTCTGAATTGCAGACAAGTTTGGGAACCATGGCTTTAATGGTTGCAGAGAGTCCTTAAATGGATGCACTGTAACTTATTTAATAAATATTTTCTCGATAGATATATTTTAAGATTGTTGTTAAGTTTTCACTACTTTAAGCAACACTAACAAGACCGTCCTCTTAGCAAAAATTTTTAGCACAGCTGTGGTTACTTTCTTAGGACAAATTCCTACTACTGGAATTATTGAATCAAAAAGCATAAACATTTCCAAACTGCCCTCAAAAAAATTTACAAACTTATACTTTTGCCAACAATGTATGTATTAATATCTTTGCCTATTCCAGCTAATACTGAGTATTTAATTATTAGTTTTTTCTATTTAGAAGTAAAAAAAACTGTATGTTTTATTTTAATTTTATTTCTTGCATTACTAGGAAGATTGAATTCCACCCCATTCTCAGTTTATTTTGCCCTTTTTTTCCTTCTGTGAATTATTCATACCTGTTTTTGTTCATTTTTCTCTGAGGTGATCATCTTTTCTCTGATTTGTTTATTTCTCTTTGCATACTAAAGCTATAGATCCTTTGTCATATATGTTGTGCATATATTCAAGATTATTTGCTTTTCATTGTTGTTTAGCTATACAGATTCTTTACAAAGTTAAATAATTCGATCATTTAAAATTTTTTCTATTTTTTTAGTGCCAGTTTATTTTTAGTGTATTTTTAAATCAAGATATAATTGACATATTAGATTAGTTTCAGGAGCACAACACAATGATTTGATATTTGTATATTTTGTGAAATGATCACCACAATAAGTCTAGTTACCATTCACCACCATACATAGTTTCAATTTTTTTTCTTTTTTTTGCAATGAGGGTTTTTTAGATTCACTCTCTCAACTTTCAAATATGCGATATGATATTATTAATTATAGTCACCATGCTGTACATTAATCCTCATGACATTTATTTTATAACTTGAAGTTTGTACCTTTGATTCCCTTCACCCATTTTGCCCACCTCTGGTAGCCACCAATCTGTTCTCTGTATCTATCAGCTTGGGGTATTTGTTTTATATGTTTGTTTGTTTGTTTTGTTTTATAGATTCCACATATAAGTGATATCATACAGTATTTGTCTTTCTGTCTGATTTATTTCACTTAGCATAATGTCCTCAGGTCTATTCATGTTTTCGGAAATGGTAAAATTTCATTCTTTTTTAAGGCTGAATAGTATTCCAGTGTGTGTGTGTGTGTACCATTTTCTTTATCCACTGATGGACACTTAGGTTGTTTCCATAGCTTGGCTGTTGTAAATAATGCTGCAATGAACATGGAGTACATATATATTTTTGAATTCATGTTTTCATTTTCTTCAGATAAATACCCAGAGTGGAATTGCTGGATCATATGGTAGTTCCATTTCTAATTTTTTGAATGACTTTCATACTGTTTTCCTTAGTGGATTCACCAATTTACATTCCCACCAACAGTGCACAAGGTTTCTCTTTTCTCCACATCCTTGCCAGCACTTCTTAGTTCTTGTCTTTTTGCTAATAGCCACTCTAACAGGTGTGAGGTGACATCTCAATGTGGTTTTGATTTGCATTTCCCTGATGATTAGTGATATTGAGCATTTTTTCATGTGCCTATTGGATATCTGTATGTCTTCTCTGGAAAAATGTCTATTCAGATCCTCTGCCCATTTTTTAATAAAAAATTTTTTTATATTGAGGTGTATGAGTTCTTTATATATTTTGGATATTAACCCCTTATCAGATATACGATTTGCGAATGTTTTCTTCCATTCAGTAGGTTGCCTTTTCATTTCATTGATGATTTCCTTTGCTGTGCAGAAGCTTTTTAGTTTGATGTAGTCCCACTTGTTTATTTTTGCTTTTGTTCCCTTTGCTTTAGGAGTCAGATTCAAAAAAATCATTGCCAAGACTGATGTCAAGGAGCTTACCACCTACATTTTCTTCTAAGAGTTTTATGGGTTCAGGTCTTACTTCTAAGTCCTTAACCAATTTTGGGTTAATTTGTGTGTGTGATGAAAGAAGTAGTCTAGTTTAATTCTTTTACATGTGGCTGTCCAGTTTTCCCAACACTGTTTCTTAAAGAGACTGTCCTTTCTCCATTGTATATTCTTGCCTCCTTCATTGTAGATTAATTGACCATATAAGTGTGGGTTTATTTCTGGGCTCTCTGGTCTGTTCCATTGATCTATGTGTGCCAGTTTCTTGGCTTAAAAAATACAATTTTTCATTAACGATTTTTCTAACCCTCAAAAATATAACCTTTATCAAGACTGAAATTTGTTATTTTTATGATAAATAAATGAGATCTGAAGAATATAACAGGTTTGTATTACTCAGCCATTATTTGTTTTGCATCCATTTCTTATCAGAAGCATAAGTGAATAAACACAAAAGACATGCAGAAGTTTAACTCCAAAAGTTTTTCCTTTTTGCAACACTTCTGCAATAGACACACTGAAAAATTCCCGGATATACTGAAGCAACAAGGAAACAATGGTGATGGTATAATAAAGCCAGATGATATTCAACTGAAGACTCTCTTGCTCATTTTATTTCATAACCAAAATCCCAAAAAGAGTTTAAAAGGGATTTGTTTCCCCATAGTGCTACCCTGACATTTGTGTCTGTCGGTAATGCAATCCGTAGATATAGATCTCAAGTCCTGTGGAAAGTTAGCATTAAATTACTGGTTAATGTAACTCTGGAAGCATCGTGTTCAGTACAGCATGTCTTTGAACCAACTCAAGTATCCTTATAGTTGTCCTCCAGTTTATGATGCTGAACATATGGTGCTCTAACCCAATAAGAAAACAGTGAAGATGAGATTGCCTGGTAGTCTCATTTAGACAGTTAATTTTATCTTTGTTTTCTTAAGTCACATTTCATTGTTCTTCTCAATGGTGCAAAACTAATTGGCTCTTATCACAGTTACATTACCATTACACAGGCAGATAAAATTAATGCAAAGTAAAAGATCACTACAATCAGAGATATCTGGTTAAAAGAGAGACAGGCTTGCATAAAGTGTCCGCACAATCCACAGAAGGGCTCTGGCAGAATAATAAATCATTACTTTCTCCAGGTTATCATCTTGTACTCTAGTTCATTATTTTGTATCATTTGTTTTAACCTTGGATTGTCCCCACTACATCTGCTCTGCTGTGATTAATTCTGCTGATGGAAATAAACTGTCGAAGGGCAATCCTGTACTGCATGACTAATTAGCCTACCGAATTATGTCCATAAATTAACATTTTGTTTTTATTCATTTAAATAAATCAAAGTTACCCAAACTTATTTTGTACAGATCGCTCTAATACCAATTTATTTTTGTAACCTTTTAGCTAGATCAGTTGACTTACTTTTTGGTCAACTAATTCATAAACGGTTTCTTACCTTTACATTTCTACAGCTGCTACAGCTAGGTTATTGTTGTGTTATAGCTAGGGCCGTTGGCCCAAGTGGAAGAAAATATTTTTTTTTCAGTTAAGCTGATCTCTCCATCAGGCTTTCTGCTTTAGTTTACCCTTCCTCTGCTTCCTCCTACCCTCAATCCTGGCCACAGCCCTTCATCCTCTGTTTTTACTGATTATATGAAAATGACTGTGCTATGAATTGAATGTCTGTCCCTCCCAAACTAATATGTTGAAGTCCTAATCCCCAGTGTGATGGGCCTTTGGGAGGCAATTAGGCTTAGGTTAGGACATGAGGGTGGGACCCTCATGATGGGATCAATGTCCTTATAAAAAGAAGAGGAGACACAAAATCTCTCTCCATGTCATGAGGCTGCAGCAAGAAGGCTGCAAGCAGAAAGCATGCTCTCATCAGACATCAAACAGGCCAGCTCCTTGATCTTGGACTTTCCAGCCTCCAGAACTGTGAAAAATAAATGTTTGCTGTTTAAGCCACCCAGTCTATAGTATGTTGTTATAACAGTCCGAACTGACTAAGACAGGTTACTACTGAGAAAAAAAAAAAACACACAACAAATTCTTCTCATAAGAATCTGCTAGAGCCTCTATCAAAAGAAAAGATTTTTTATGATACTGAGGTAGGGACCAAGACCTTGGTCTTTTTAGGCCTTCCCTGAAAACAATGGTTCGGGCCAACCAGGCTCACAGTAAACTTTAAAGGTCTGCTCAAGATTGCTGTATGAAAGAATATTATCAGTTATAAAACAGGTTATTTGAAGAACAGCAAAATTGATGGGAAGTGTTTCTATATATTCTGCAGCATTGGGTTGCTTGCCTCCAAAGATTATTTGAACATTAGAACTTAGTCTTTTCAGAATACTATTTCACTGGTCTTATTTTAATAAAAGCATTTAGGACCTTTTCAATAAGGGGTTCACTCCCTGCCACCTCAGGAGACTGAATAATACGAGAGAATTTACAAGCCCTCAAGTTAAGTTCAGAAAGTTCTCATAGTGGCTGTCCTAAACTTATATGCAAGGGTGTGCTGGACCCAGCTCCTTCCTGCCCACTGGACCTGATTACGCACATTCTTCCCAATTTTGTGTTCAGTGCGGGCAGATTGGTAGCTTGAATTTGGCAGTAGGAGTATTTATTCCATGAAAAACATGCTATCAGTACCAGTCAGGACTTTCATTTTCCAGAGAGCTGGTTGTTAAACCTTTACCAGCACCCCACTGTTTATAAGCCAGGTCAGTGTCGCTAGGCATGGCTCTCTTACCGTGTCTTTTCTGGTTAAACTGTTAACTGGTTCATAGAAGAGGAATCTTTATATTTATAATCATTCTTCTCCACCCCTTCTCCTCTCTCTCTTTTTCTTTTTCTCTCTTTCTTCCTGGGAGCATAGTTCATCCTCCTCCACCTTTCCTCAGTTCTTTGCCCTGTTTTGCATAAATATCCTAGAAGTTCTCTCCGAGTGAAACAATTAGGGAACAGTTATTCCCAGGCCTTTCAACTCAGCTGAGTCAGGTACCATCCCAGTTACCTTTCTAGACAGGTTTCCACAATTATAACACCTGTTTCTTCTTTACACAGGCAGAGTCACCTTATGTTTTCTCTGATACTTAGATGGCTTAGACAGAGGAAAGCATCACATAATTAAATCACTATATCAGAGATAACCAAATCAATACTCAGCTTAGTGACCAGTGTGTTTTCAATGGAAATGAAAGATTTGCATAAGGGTACTTTTTAAACCAAATGAACTTGTTTTATCAGTCTATTTCATGCCTCCTATTACTGTCCTAAACACTGTAGGGGATACAATGGTCATTTCTTACAGAATCCTTCCAAACTTCTTAGGAAAATCAGGACTAATGAAATATATGAAGCAAACAGGAAAGAATTACGTACTAAATTGTTAAAAACTGGGTTAATGTAAATAGCTGGAGGGATCAGGAAAGACTTTGTGTTGGGATTTCTTCTTGAGCTTGTCTTTGAGCAATGACAAGGACCGAAGCATGCAGAAAGAAAAAAAAGAGGGCAGTCTATGTGGGACCAACTGCATAAGCAAAGGACTTGGCCAGTGAGCAGGTCATAGCTGACTCTCGGGAATTACTGAGAAATTTGGAGGGATCCTGGGAGGTTCCTAAAAGCCAAAAGAAGAATTTGTTAAATGCAACAGGCAATAGGAAGCTATTATAGGGCTTCTGAACATCAGAATGATGACATTAAAAAGATGTCTTTGAAGATTAATATGTCAGCATTATGAAGGTAAAGATATAGGTAAAGATTAGTGGCAGGGGAACAAGTAGATGCAACTCAGGTGGGCCTTGTTAAGAAGCACATGGGGACATCAGCAAGGAGCAGGTCAAGGCCACGACTAAATGGCAAGCTGCTTATTCACTGTGGCAGAGGTAAGGGTATGGGAAGTGGGAGAGTAGCCTCAGTGGGGTTAGATGGGGGCTTCAAAAGCCTGGAATCCGAAAGACATGCTTAGGCATGATACTGGCAACTGCCAGAATCATAAGAGTTTATGTGATGGGCAGAACACAGTGATGAGAAATCTAGGTGATGGTGCAAGAGAGTTGACCAGATGCGATAATGCAGCAGGTGTGGGAGAAATCATTCCAGGCTTCTCCTCAGGAAAGGATGCAGACACTAGAGCCAGCACACTTCTAGGGCCTTGACATCACCTGGGGTGCAGTATAGGGCCCTAGTCCAAATAAGAACCAGGGCACAGAGCTGATAGAATATGGAGAGGAGAGATAATGAAAGGAAAATCCTGATCTAATGGCTAACACAGGAGGAGTGTCAGAGTTTGCCAACCCAAGGAATGCCAAGGCCTGAGGGTTGGTCCTCATATAGCAGACCTTGGGCTGAGTTATGTTGATGGTAAAGGGGAAACAGAGGACATGTGGATGGCCGACAACTGTGGGTGCCTGTTGCATCACTGTGATCAATTCTAGGCCTACACCAGGTTACAGATTCAAAGCTGTTGATCCTGAGTTTTTAGGATTAGTTCAGAAACTAGCAAATCCCTGTGAGAGTAGCTGAGGAAGGAGAGGTGGGAGAAAAATAAGGGTTGACCCTAGGAACTGATACAATAATACAGGTAGTAAGAGTCAATAATTTAACTTTTTGATATTTTAACTTAGTGATCTATGTTTTGAAGAAGTATACATGCTTGAGGGGCAAAGGAAGCAGAGAAGTTGGAAAAACTTGAAAGGTATTTACATTCAATTTCAGTAAAATTTTGAATAACTATCATGTTCAGAGATTGTATTCTTCTGATTCATTTAGATTTCTGATTACTTAAGCTATGTAGAAATTTTTCGGAACATAAACTCTTCTATTTATTTTTCTTAGGTTAGCTTAACTTTTCTGACTTACGGTAGTATAATGAACACAATTTAATATTACTTCAGTAACTGGAGATTGCATAGAACTCACAGTCATTACTCTTTCCTGAAAAAACTGAAAGTATTTTTAGACAATTCTTTATTAGCTCCGGGACTACATTTTTGTAAATGAGGCACTAATTTGAGCTTATTTTTTCATCATTTGCCTGTAGGAATTCGGTATGTTTTACTAAATATGTTGAGGGTCTCATTTAATTCGGAGGGACTGTTATTCCATGGTTTCCTTACAAGTCTAGGGTATACACCTATACACAAAAAAGGGTTAATTGAGGATTTTGCTTGTTTGAATACATGTGAGCTATCAAACTTTGAATAAATAACATTTTAGAGTATTTCTTAAAATTTCCACATTATACTATCCAAATTCTGTTACCAAATAGAGGAACACAGGAAACAGTCTCCTAAGCAAGTCTATTAATAGAGGGAGATTTCTGTTTCAAGCGAAGGAAAGGAGGAAATCTAGGCTTTATTTCATGTACACACCATGTGACCAAAACTGTTCTAGCTGTTTCACACATGTTCATCTTGAATCACAACAATTGTGTGAGATATTTTGTCTCCATTATGGAGATGAAGAATGAGAGATTCAAAGACATATACTAACTGGGTGGTAACATAGCTGGTAAGCAGCACTCCCAGGAATGGAAATTCAGGTCTATCTAATTCTAAAGCTAATTTTTATTTTCACTGCCCCATGCTCCAGAAATATGTCTGTATACATAAACTTTTATAAAAGAAATTTCAAAATCCATTTTTTTTCAGATACTGAAGCTATGAAGTCTATATCAATATATATTTCTGAGCCAATAAAACAAAATTATCCCTACAGATCAATTCCCCCAAAAAATACCTTTTTCTATGTAATAATTCAATATTGCTCAAAGTAAAAATCACCTGAGAAGTCTCCCTGGTCTAGAAATAACCCTACAAAAGGGATGTCATGTAAGTTTCATCTTCTATGTCAAGTCTTATCAATTGGTAGGGCTGCCTGGATCCCTGCATGGAGAAGAAACCTGAAGTTATGTCTAGAGTCAGCAGGAAGGAGCCTTGGGACCCATTAGAGATGAAGGCCAGGGTCATGGGAGAGGAAAATGGCAACTCATGTACCATGTATTGCCTAGAACTGCCACAAGTATTAATAAAGTAGTATGTAATTTGGGAGGCTACTGCTCAAAATTGCCTTCCACACTCAAAATTCTCTCTATTAATTTCACTTTTGGGGCTTAGTATTTCCTAAGCTTGCATCATCATAAGAATCATCTAGATTAATTGTTTGAAAATATTGTTTTCCAGGCCTCCCTGGAGATTCAGGAGGTTAAGAGGGGGAAGTCAGGAATTTTATCATCTGGCAAGTTTGGGAATACTTGAGTTGCTTTTGCATTCAGAAAGCCCCTGCGAAAGACAAACATTACATTATTAAGCAGTAATAATTTAAGACATAATCTTCCCAGTAAAGATTTGAGTACTTACAGGCCAGGGGCAAACAATAGATCAATTTGATGGTGACTGGTAATCAGAGAAATTCAGAGCAGTTGATAACTTACCTACTTTATCTGGCTCTGCCCAACTTACTGACTTAATCTCATTCTGCTTTCCCTCTTGCTCATGCTACTCCAGCCAGACTGGTCTTCTTTCTGTTGCTCTAATACGTGCAGGCTCCCACCTCAAAGTCTTTGCTCTTGCTGGTCCCCTGCATGGTATGTCATTCCTGGAGACGTTCACAGGGCTAGTGTCCTTTTAATCCTCTCTTAAGTGGTAGGGCTGTTAAGTGAACACGCCAAATGGCAAGCAAAGAGAAGGAAGAAAAGCACAATTTTAAATCTGTGAAGCAGATTCATTGCCTAGCTGACAACCAAACTCTTTAATTTTGTAAAACAGAGGATCCTAGCCCTTTCTTTGCTCTAAGCAATGAGTTATGCCAGTCATTGCATAGCATCTGCAATGAAATCAGGGTAAAGAAAGTAATGGTTTTCCTAGAAAAGAAGGAAACAATGACAAGTATAAAAACAGAGAATAGAGTCACTAGTTGCAAAATAATTAAATCTGGGTAAAATGTATTATTTAAAACCGATCACTGCCGTATCTTTTCTGATTCTTGCAGGGTGCTCATAAGTCTAATCATCTGACTGTATCTTTGAAATAGAATTAGGATTTGGGAAGCATCTTAATAAACACTAACCGAAACCACTCTGAAGAAAACATCATTAATCATGTCATCTGATAAGAGATACTGTCAGTGTTACGTTTAGAAATTTATACTCAGATTGAATTCCAGTAAACAACCCATGTGTGCATTAGGGATTAGGAAAACGAGGGCTTCTTTGTTTACTATAAATCTAAAAAAATATTACGTTGGCCTACTTTCTCAAAATGGAACCCACCTGGACTCATTTGGTCTCCCAGTTGCATAGGCGGTCTAGTCCAGTTCAGTTTGCACAATGCTGCGACATTCTTTTCAGAAAGTACTATTTTCACTGCAACAGTCTTCTACAGAAAACATATCGAAAAAGCTACAATAGTTCCCTATTGCTTTTTAAATAAATATAAATCTTTAGGTTGGTATTTAAGACACTTACTTAGACATTTTTAGGTTTACCCACCATTAGGTAAGATTTATATCAATTTTTAAAAATCAAGTGAAGCATAATATCTGACTGCTTAGTATTAAACATTATATGAAGCATCATAAAGATACAAAGAATATACGAAATATTCCCAATCCTTAATGACTACCCAAATTAATCTCACAAGAGAAGGCAACATTGTAGAGAATGATGCACACAATAGGAATTTACGGGAGAGAGAAAGAGGTCAGATATTGAGATGTTTGTAAAAGAAATAGGCCTTGAAGAAAGGTAAGATTTAGTCAAGTGGAGGAGAATAGCGAGGCTACTGGAGGTTAGGTGAATTGTATAGAGGAATTACGGCAGAGATTTGCAGGTATTTTCTGGGGCAATGAACAGATCAATAAGAATGAAGTGGAAAGTTTATATTGGGAGTAGTGGACCAGATTTTGATGGCTATACATGAAAACAAAGGGTGGATTTTTCTGTAAAGAATGAAAAAAAATAGAAAATTTTGATTATGGGATTAAAGTTACGAAAGTAATATTTTAGGAATTAGTCTGGCAGAAGTACAGAGGGAATCTGAAGGACGATATTAGGGTAAGCAAGTGCTTACCTTAGACATTAGTGTATGAAGAGACCTCAACCCTTCTGATTTGCCCACAGTGGCTGAAACGAGCTGTATCAGTGGGATGGCAGGGAAGACGTCTGAGAAGAGCCAAGAGTTGGGAGGAAAGCCCCTGTACTATAGTGTTATAAAAAGTCAAGTGAAGAAGGCACCTTGATAAGAAAATAGTTATAAATTTTGTGATGGTTTTTAGAAAGATCAAGGAGAATGAGGGAGGTCAATAAAAACAAATATTTACTTAGTCTGAAGGGAAACCATCAGAAGACCAGAAATGTAAACAATTCCCAGTTAATATAAAGTATATGGAAACCAATTGCCAACAAACCAATTGCCAGTTCTTTCCCAACAGAACTGAAGAATTGGACGTTCATAGAGATAAAATAATCCCCCAAAAGGAAGTTGTGTAGCAAATTTCTAGAAAAACTCTCAAAGGGTTATCGGGTATTGAGAAAGGGAAGGGTCTATGAGCAATTTATTGAATTAAATTAAAATATTAAAGAGCAGTGGAATGGTTGTGACTGTCTCCAGCTTTTAGACCAGTAGACTTCAGAATTTTGCCACAAGAGACAATTTGTGAGTTCGGTTCTTAAAAGTGAGAGGGGATAATTTCATGTGGGCTTTTAGGCTTGAAAAGTGCAGTATCCAAAGTAAGTTATGGTCACCCCAATAGCTAGGAAATCTTTGCAGCCAGAAGTCAAAATATCCATCACAAAGGAAAGGCCCCCTGCTATACTTCTTTCTCTCCATTACTGTACGTCCTCAATAAAACAGCTAATACTGGGAAATAGAATTAAAAGTTAAATATAATTAAAATCTACAAAGAGAATCGAGATATTGTATTCCATAAAATGAAAAATAATGTCAATGCTATCAACCATAAAAAAAAGACAGGAAAACAAAAGGAGTATGTGAAAATTAAAAGCATGGTTGCGTGATATTGAAAGGAAATTCAATAGAAGGGATGAATAATAAAATGAATTACTAATAGAATTAACTGAAGACTGAATTAACTGGAGGATCAAATTAAAGAATTAACCACCAACCCAGTGACAAAGAATAAAATGATGAAAAATATGAGGAAGTTATAAGATAGGGAAGATACATCCAGAAAATAAAATACCCATCTAATAGGGGATACAAAAAAAGATCAACAGAGAAGGGAAAGTATGCAGTGTAGTAGGTTGAATAATAGCTCCCAGCACTCATTTATTTTGTCCTGTCTCTGTACCCATTGATTTTGTGCCTGTCATGGCGTCCCCACAATGAGATAAGAGGGTACCTCACCAATCCTTCCTGGATAACTATTTCCATTCCTGCCTTCTGCTGAGATGGTAGATTGGATCTGTGAGTTACATCGTCCTCTTCACATCCTTCTGAGCTTTGCCTAGAATCTCCTTTCATGTCTCTGTTTCTACCAACAGTCTCTTCATAGTAATCTAGGCTTTTATTATCATGCACCTCAAAATTCTTCCAAGCCTTTCAGGAACCTAGCCAAAAATCATAGGCAGTGCTAAATCCAAAGACAGTCCCTTTCTAGCATAAAATGATGACTTAACATCATAATTTAAATGTATTTTATAGTGTAGGAGACATACCACCTCATAAATTTGAAGAATGTTATTTTGAAAGTCATTTTATCATGTTTAAAGGGAAAGGCCATAGATCCAGTGGCTTACCAAGATTAGAATTTTCTGCCTTGCTCAATAAGCATTCCATAGATTACCACGTTATATTCTCTAAATTCATGGATGCTGAGCTGCACCGTGTTACTCTGTTTCCCACAGAAATCAATTTTCTCATAAAGTAACTAATGATTGCACCCCAAGCTGCACTGCAAAATGCTCCATTTAGATAGAAGAACACCTGCAGCAAATCCAGAATGTCATAGAGAATGATGCCGTCTTCACCTTGAAGTTTATATAGACCATACAAACACAACCTAAGTTTGAAATCTATTTTCTGTTCAACTTTTTAAAAATAAAAAGTACATTAAAATAAACGTCTTCCAAGCCTATTCCCAATACTTAATTCCAAAGCCACTTCCACATTTTTAGGTACTTGTTACAGCAGCACTCCATCTCCTGGTATAAACACTGTATTAGTTTCCTACAGCTCCAGTAACAAATTATCACAAACTGGATGGCTTAAAATGACAGAAATTTATTCTGTCATAGTTCTGTAGGACAAAAGCCTGAAATCAAGGTGTCAGTAGACTTGGCCCTTTCTGGAGGTTCTGAGGGAGAATTTGTTCCATGCCTCTCCCTTAGCCCCTGGTGGCTACTGTAACCCTTGACAATCCTTGGCTTGCAGATGCATCACTCCAATATCTGCCTCCATCTTCATGTCACTTTCTCCTCTGTGTTTCTCTCTCAAATCTCCCTCTGCTTTTCACTTATAGGGACACCTGTCATTGTTTTTAAGGCCCACCCTAAATCCAGGATGATCTCATCTGGAAAACCTAAACCTAATTACACCTACAAAGACCCTTTATCTCAATAAGGACACCTTATCCAAATAAGGTTCAGGTGGTTATGACATGGATATGTCTTTCGTGAGACGGGCCTCTATTCAACTCACTACAGTCTGCTCTCTAGTCCCTGCCAAATTCACATCTGTCCCACATCCATACAAAACCCATTCACCTCATCCCAACATTCCCCCAAAGTCTCAACCCATTACAACATCAACCCTAAGTTCAAAATCTCATCAAAATATCATCAACTCAAAAGTCCCAAATCTCATTATTAAATTATCTGAATCAGAGACGAGTGAAACCCTGAGTATGAACCATCCTGGAGCAAAACTTTTCTCCATATGGGGACTGGTGAAGAAGCAGTTATCTGCTTCCAAAATACAATGGTGGGACGGGCATGGGATATACACTCTCATTCCCAAATAGAGAAATTTGAAGGAACAAAGGGGTTGCACATCCCAAGAAAGTATGAAATCCAGCAGGGCAAATTTCTTTAGGTTTTAAGGACTGGGAGTAATTCTCTGTGGCTTGATGCTCCACTTGCTGGGTCCACAGCTCCAGCCTCTGGGCCTGCGACAGTGGCTCCATCAGCCTCTGGGTTCACAGCAGAGGCTCAGTCAGCCTCTAGCCCGCTCTCAATGAACCTTCTGACCTCTGTACCACTCTTGGTGTCTCTGCCCTTAGAGTCATTCTTTATTTGTCTCGAAGAGTAGCACAAGTCTGCAGCTGAGTAGCTCTATCAGCCTATTTCCTGCCTGTAGAATCCCAGAAGTCATGCCTCAATCTCATCTTTTATAAATTTTTATAAGTTCTCTACTACAAGAGTACAAAAGTTATTCCACATTTTCTTCCAGTGTTTTACACTTTTGTTCCTTATAACCATTCCTTCTGGAATTTATTTTTGTGCATCATTGAAAGACAGAAACAAAAAACAAAAAAAAAATGCTGCCCCAATTAGTAGTCAGTTATCCAGCATCATTGACTGATCAGTGCATTATTTATCCAATGACATGATATGCCAGTTTTATCATATATATGAGCTGGTATGTAATACTATTGAGTGTATAAAACAGTTTTTGGTCAATAAGCATAAGCATACTATCGCTTTCAGCTATGGAAACTGCTACTTTGCTAACCATGGGGTGAATATATTCTGCAGTGTGTGGTATTTACTATGGTATGGCCTCTTTCATCTATTTTGTATTCTGAGAACAGTTTGTCCAAAATGACTGCTTGTATGTGTAAAAGTAACATTGGATATGCTTCATATAAACAAGGTAATAATGTTATAATGGTGCTTAAAGTGGAAGTTTTAAGGAGGCTGGAAGTGCTTTCCAGGATATAATCAAGAAAACAGAAAGTTAAGATCATCAAGGAGCTAGAAATTGATAAATGACAACTGACATTAAGAAGCCCATTATAAGCATCACTGTTATCTGATTGATCAACATGTATATGAAGATACTTAGGAAAAAAAACTATGGCAGGAGTCTTATCCCCCCTTTCAGAGAATCTGAGTAGATTTCAGGAGTGGTTGTCAAGGCAGGATATCAGGAAAGCATCTCCAGAGGGACTTTGTAATAGTGATTTTCCTATAGAATTGATTCAGTTATGCTCCTTTTTTCCAGTAACATAATCCTTCCACTAAATAGTGTATGTGTGTACTAAATTCCCATAAGTATACATAGGTCTGTTTCAGGAATCTAAATTCTGCAGTATTAATTTACATGTTCATCCCTGCATCAGTACAACAGTTTTATTACTGTTAGCTTTACAATGTTTTAATATATTGTAGTACAAAAACATTTTCAAAAAGATCTTGAATATTTTTGATCTCTTATTTTTCCAGATCAACTTTAAGAAAAGTTTATCTAGTTCTCTTAAAAAAAATCCTTTTCGGATTTTTACTGGGTTTATACTGACTAGATGATTTGAGGAAACTCTCATATTGTTCTTTATCTCCAGATTCATAACACATTTATTCAGGTTATTTTCTATATCTTTTCATAATTTTCTTTCATACAAGTCTTACAGTTTGGGAGTTTATTACTGGTTATTTTGCAGATTTTATTGCTCCAGGTTGTGGAAACTTTTTTCAATTATATTTTTCAATTAGGATTTGTTGGTATTTAGGAAAGGCTATTATTTTATTTACCTGATGTACAGTCACTTTACTGACCTCTTGTAGGAATAGTTTTTCTTCTGATTGCTGGATTTTTTTGTTGATAATCATGACATTTGCAAATAATGTGAGTTTTGCCTCTTTTCCCTCCAGTGTTGCTAGCTCTTTTCTTTTTCTTGCCTTATTTCACTGGCTTTGAAATTTGCCTGATTTTAATGGGAACATTTTCAATATTTCATCATTAAGTATATCTTTGTAGGTCTCTAGTAGATTTTCTTTATTAGATCTAGCAAGCTTCATTCTATTACTATTTTACTGAGAGTTTTATTTTTTCAAAATGCAGTCTGGATGATTGTAGTAAATCCACTTTACTTATATATAGTCTTTATAAATTCCTTTTTAAAAATTTATGAAGACTTTTTGTGACTTACTACATTTTTAATATTATAAATGTTATCATTCATGCTGGAAAAATGTGAATTATCTGTTTAATTTCCATGTATAGTTATTAAATTGTGATGTGGAGTTATTTTAAACCCTATAATATCTTTTCTTGGTTATTTACGTGAGAGCTTTGTTAAAATTTCACAGTTAATGTAGATTATACATTTCTCCTTATATTCTCACTGTTTTATTTTTCTTCTTATACTTTGATGTTGAATTGTTAGGTTCATAAAGATTCATAATCAGCAAAACATTCTGTTTTTACTTTGACTAGAAGTACCACTCCTAGTTCCTCTTTGTAAGCATTTACTCAGTATGTTTTTCATTATCTTTTTATATCTAATTTTTTGTTTTGGTGTGTCTCCCATAAACAGCATAGCATTAGATATTTTTGCTACTCATTCTGATAATCTATCTCTTATCAGATTAACTTAATATATTGACTTTATTTGTGATAACATATATTTGGTATTTTCTATTTGATCTGTTTTCTTCCTCATTTCCTACATTCAGCTGGATTTGTTTACTTTGTTTACTGTGCCATTATGCCATTATTATGGCTATTATGCCATTTTTTTTTCTGTCTAGGAGTTTGGAAGTAATTTATCCCATTCTTTTCTTCTCTTGCTTGTCCTTGAATTTTAGAAAACATATTTAAACTTCGTTTTTTTCTATCATGTCAATCATTGGTGTCAGTAACTGCCCTCTCAAACTAGATAGACCATTAATATACATAGACTAATCCTAACCTCTCATGTTTTGTGGATATCACCTGGAATTTTGTTTACAGATTTTTAAATAACTTGCTTTACTTTGTGGCTCAATTTTTATGTGAATTTTATCTTAATAATTGTGATAATATTCACAATAATTTCACAAAAAAATTTTATCAGTTTCACTTCTTTCTTTGCTCACCATTATCTCTTTCATTCCATGTGTTCCTCTTAGTTGTACATACTTGTTGTTTTCGGTATCCTCAAGTGATACTTTCAGGAAGCATTCATGGTGGTAAAGTTTCTGAGTCTTTTAATATATAAAAATGCCTTAATTTTGTCCTCAAACTTAAATAATAGTTTGGCTAAGCACACAAATTTAGGTTAGAAGGAATATTCCTTTAGAACTGCAAAAATATTGTTCCATTTTGCTTATTACCTGAGAGATCAAATGAGAAGTCTGACAGCAACTGAATATTATTTCTTTAAAACTATCTTACATTTTAACTTTCAGAATCTTTTAGGGCCTGTCTGAATTTTCTTGGAAATCAGAAATTTCAGGATATATCTTAATGTGGACTTCTTCTCACATACATGCAGACTTTTTATTGGTTTTCCCTACAAGAGACAATAACGTAAGTTTTAAAATATAAATCTGAAGTCATCTGAGAGGCAAGGAAGAAAGATTAAAATTAAATGCTTAATCAAAAGGTACTACAACACCACCTAAAATCTACTACCATGGCAGTAGCAGGCTAAGATTAAGCTACAGCAAAAACATCTGGTGCCAATTTTAGAGACTATATAGCAGGAAATGGATTTGCTTTCCAGAAGACTGGTACACTGATAATTTGGATCCAACAGAATGTTTGACCAGGAAAATATCAAGATGGTTAGAAGTAAAACTAAATCAAAAAGAACAGGTACACTGGAGAATCCAAAACATGTAATCTCCAAACAGATGGTGACAGATTTATCTTCTTCCTCTCAAGAAGCATTTGCTGCACTTTGCAGCCTTTTCTCATAATCCTACCCAATGGCTGTTCAAGCTGAAAGCTGCTGCTCTTGCCTTGCAGATGGCTCAGCAACCAGGTAAACTAGGTTTGGGTTGCACAGGACTCTTGATTAATTTAGCACAGATCTTGGAGAACTTGTGACAAGTGGGGAAGAGGGGAGGGGAATACAGGGAATAAGAGGGGGTTGGTGGGATGGAGATGTGGTGGTGGTGGATTGGGTTGGTTGCATTGTTAGTTTTTCTGAACAAAGTGAACCCTGAAGCATTCACATATAAAGTAGTCTAAGTTTCCCCAATTAATTTCATACAACTCCACACAACACCTTCAAAGTCTGAAGTCAGCAGCTGAACTGTAGTTAGAGCTACAAGGCTCACAAAATCATCAAAGAAACCAGAATGAGACAACCCAGATAGGATATTCCAGCAATTATTCTCAATCTGTCTTTCTCCAATCTAAAATAAGCATCTAATATACATGATGTGGGATGTAGAAAGCCACACTGGAACAAACAGGGTCTTCTGCCGAACTTTTCATCAAACACCAAGGGAAACCAATGGTCAAGGTATATTTTTATTTTATCTTACTTTATTTAAAATACAACAACCCCAACGTTATTCTATCACAATGGGACATGGCTGAACAGGTAAGAGACAGATTCCCCAATGTGAGTTCTTCTGATGGCTTCCGCAAGGATCATGGAGATGTCGATCACCTGTATTTTGGAGCAATGCTTCACCTTATCCTCCTAAGGTATGGTATTGGTGACTACTACTGCTTCAAAGCCTGCACTGTTGATGTGAGTAATGGCCAGGCCAGAAAAGATTCCATGAGTCAAGATCGCAGAAACTCTGGTGGCTCCAGCTGAGAAAAGTTTGTCAGCTGCATGGCAGATTGTACCACAAGTGTCAGCCATGTCATCCACAAGGATAGCCACACGATCCTTCACATATCCCACTAGTACCATTCGGTCCACTTCATTGGCCTTCTTCGGTTCTTTGTGAATCAAGGCAAAGTCCACATTCAATCTTTCTGCAACGGAGGTCACTCTCTTAGCTCCACCAGCATCTGGAGAGACAATCGTGCAGTTCCTCCACTCAGAGATATTCTCCTTTATCCACTTCAGGACAGCTGGATCTGCATACAAATTGTCTGCTGGGATATCAAAAAAGCCCTGAATTTGAGAAGCATGTTGGTCCATCGTGATGATATGATCTGCACCTGCTATAGACAGCGTATTTACAACAAGCTTGGCGGAGATTGCGGCTCGGCTCTTATCCTCCTTATCCTGCGGGCATACGGGAAGCACGGGACGACTGCAGTAACTCGGCTGGCTGGAGCAATCTTGCAGGCATTAATCATGATCAAAAGCTCCATTAGATTGTCGCTGATTTCGCCACAACCACTCTGCACTATGTGGACGTCCCCTCCTCGCACACTCTCGCCTATTTCCACGCAGGTCTCCTGGTTGCTCAATTTCTTGGTCACCACCTTGCCCAGCTCCTGGCCCAGTCGGTCGGCAGTTTTCTGGGATAAGTCCTGGCGGGAGCTGCCGCTGAAGATTTTCACATTTGGCATTTTGGTCAACTGCCCTAGGCTCTCTACGTCCGGTGATCACCCGGCAGTTGAGAAAGGAACAGAGGTCAGACCACAGACTACTCCAGCCCCCAGCCAGGCGCAAGAGACCGCAGACGCTAACTAACGGCTTCCGGTTGTTACTCAGCTCTTCCGGTCTCTTCCGGCTGTGCGCCGCTTTAAACTGCCTTCTGGGTCTTCAAAAAAAAAAATTCCTTCTTGGCACCCAGTTCACGCTTCTAAACTAACGAGTCAAATCTTTTTTCAGTTCATGGATTTTTTTTTTTCTCCTCTATTAGTGCTTGTATTAGTTTCCAAGGGCAGCTTAAATCTGAATACGGAAAAATAGAAAATTTCTACAAGGCAAAACACGTAACTTTGAAAGGAAAGTTCTGGACTGGAGGAAATGTGTAAAACGTGCCCAGAGTTCTTCCAACTGAGTGAGAAAAAGGTAAGTCGGAATAAACGTATGAAAAAATGCTAGAAATCAAGAAATTGACATTCATTTTCACACACCAGGTAAGACAAAATTATAAAATAGATAACTCCTTCTAGTCTAATGGAAAGTGTAAGTGTGTAGATTTTGCAAGGGAAATTGAGTACATAACATATGGCTCAATGTGTCTTCTAGGAATCTACTCAATAGAAAGATTCACAAAGTATATTGATAATAGTATTTTTTGCTGTATTAATCCATTTAGTCAATATTTCCCAAGGTGTTCTGTGTGTCAGGTGTTGCACCATTTACAGGGTATAAGATGATGAATGACAAATAGTAACCTCTCCAGAATTGCTTATAAAAGCAAAATATGGAAACCAAAAATAATTCTGTCAATAGCTAAATTATCAGATAATGTATTGTACATACACAGGCAGCCATTAAAGAGACCGCAGTAGTCATATGGAAGTGTCTCCAAAATATTTTATTTTTTTTTCATTTTAAAATTTTATTTATTTATTTATTTATTTATTGGAGTATAGTTGCTTTACACTGCTGTGTCAATTTCTGCTGTACAGCAAAGTGAATCATATACATATATCCCCTCTTTTTTGGATTTCTTTACCATTTAGGTCACCAGAGAGTACTGGGTAGACCTCCCTTTGCTGTACAGTAGGTTCCCATTAGTTACCTATTTTATACATAGTAGTGTATATATGTCAATCCCAATCTCCCAATTCATTCCACCTCCTCCCCCTTCCCCCTTGGCGTCCATAGGCTTGTTCTCTACATCTGTGTCTCTATTTCTGCTTTGCAAATAAGATCATCTGTACCATTTTTCTAGATTCCACATATATGCATTAATATACGGTATTTGTTTTTCTCTTTCTGACTTACTTCACTCTGTATGACAGTCTCTAGGTCCATCCACGTCTCTGCAAATGACACAATTTCATTCCTTTTTATGACTGAATAATATTCCATTGTATATATGTACCACATCTTCTTTATCCATTCCTCTGTTGATGGGCATTTAGGTTGCTTCCATGACCTGGCTATTGTAAATAGTGCTGCAGTGGACATTGGGGTGCATGTATCTTTTTGAATTATGGTTCTCTGGGTATATGCCCAGTAGTGAGATTGCTGGGTCATATGGTAGTTCTATTTTTAGTTTTTTAAGGAACCTCCATACTGTTCTCCATAGTGTCTGTATCAAGCTACATTCCCACCAACAGTGTAAGAGGGTTCCCTTTTCTCCACACCCTCTCCAGCATTTATTGTTTGTAGATTTTTTTGATGATGGCCATTCTGACCAGTGTGAGGTGATCCAAGATATTTTTAAATGTAAAAAAATAATTCACAAAAATATGCATAGTATGATATTTATGTATTTACAATTAAGTAATAGTCATAGCATCAAATCATTAAGGAGGTCCTTTTTATTATGATTACCTTTGCAGAGGGGAGTAGGTTGGTTATAGTTGGGGATGAATATGTCACAATTTATTGACATCTATTAATGTAGTATTTGAACTTTCATTACTTTTATAATTTAAAAAAGACTAACAAAATATATATGATAAGTCTTTTTTAGGAAATTTTAAGTACACAGTTTCCAAATGCATTGGGGGTTGGAGTAACGAGCTAAGAAGTGGAAGGGATCATAGATACCAGGAATTTCAACAACAAACTGTGTCATAAAAATAGTGGAAACATCAGATAGAGATCATAAAGTTTTATCCTACTAATTGTGTGTTTAACATTTGGTTCTGGGATATTTTTATTTAGCCTAAAACCAAATCATCATTTTATAATATTTTGAAATTACTAAATAATTTGTTGAATGTATCTTCACACCCCACTTTTGAGCTTCCCCTCTGGGTTTGGTTCATGGATAGGATAAGATCGGGATTGAGGTAAGGAATGGGGGGAGGCAACAGAAATGGATAAGATTTGGCAATGTCTGTGAAACACATTGCTAGCAAACAGTGTTTTTATATATTAAATGTGCTATTATTATAAAACATAAAAACAGCTATGTCAAAAAGGCTAAATCAAAATGTCCTGCTGCTGATCCAACCACATCTCTGGAGACATCAACATGCTTTTCTCTTCAGTTCAAACTCTTCATGGTTGACCGTATATGCAGGCTCATTTCAGTCCACAACTCTTCATTCATGTTCTTTCCTATTATAAAATCAACAGACCCACCTATACTATATAATTCTCATCTTCAGCCAAGACTACATACAGTGATTTCTAAAGAAAATTCTGTGTCTTAATTTAGCAACACTAAAAAGTACTTGCAGCTTCCATTAAAATGATTCTTAGTGTTCTAAATGTGTCACACATTTTTCAGTTTTTAAAGAAAAACAAAACAGGTTTTTAAATCGACTTATTATTACCTAAATTGGACTGAACGCTAATGTAAACATTAAAAACCCATAGTTGGTTGTGTTTTCCTTGAGGTGTTAAGTAGGAGAAATTTTTGTGTTGCTGCTATTTTTGATCCATGCTCTGGCTGTTGCAGCACCTCACGGTTTCAGGGATTTGTCTAGAATCATTAAATGTTAAAGATGGAAATGACCTTAGAAACCACCCGGTCTAGCAACCTAATTCACAGACAGGGAACTGAGGCCCAGAGAAACGAAGCAAGCTGCCTGGGATCTAACAGCTAATAAGAGGCAGAATATGGATTAGAACGTGGAATCCCTGAATTTCCAAATAGGGCTTTTCTCACTGTACCATGTCTAGGCCTTTTCTTTGAGGTTTATCAGAATGAAGGAAAAATCAAAAGGTTATGTAGAAATTGTTGCACAAAAATTTTACTCTTTTGTCAAACAACTACAACAAAGAACAAAACTCCAAAGCTGAGACTGGAAAATTCTTGTTAAGAATTATTTCCAGAAAGAAATGAATGATTAGTAGTGTCATGGAAATACCTTTATTACTCTGATATTTCTGTTACATGGGTCTATTGTAAGGGGATTTATAGTCTCTGTAGGTTGAGGAAGACATCTATCTTATCACTGACTGTTTCTGACAAAGGTTACAGGTAGGAATGATGCCCACTGAACAACACAGTCTCTCTATTTAAGATGTTGTTAATAAATTACTCTGGAAACAAAAATTGTGGTATAGAGAAAATGCCTTATCTTTCTCCTTCCCAAGGCAAGCATATTTAAATGTCATCTCTACAGATCTGTGAGAACTGTTGTATTTTGAAGGTCTTTTGAGTCAATACCCAGAATATATCTATTACCTTGGGAATAGTTTCTTGCTTTACTGATTATTCTTTTACCCTTCACAATTCCAACATAAATAATTCAAAGAGAGCCCTGATGCAGCTTGATCAACTAAGGAGAAAAGAAAGTCAGTCGGTTCTTTCAGAAAGTGGAGAAAAATGGTTGTTGTATTATAAGTAAAATAAATGCTTTCACTAAATACGCTTGCAGTTGACAAAATGCTAGATGTTTAGGTGACAATTATAGGTCTTTGATAAACTGTCAAATCTTGTCACAACACATGTTACAAACAAGGACAGATTTAGATGTCCTTTATGACAGCTTTGTGTAGTTTGAGAATGTATGGCAGTTAATTTCAAAAAGGAACATATTTTTCTTTCCAGCAGTTATCTGCTTGTTTATTAGGAAGAGTTTCTTTGTGCCTTTAATCTTCCTCATTTGACTCAGAGTTCCAGATCATTATTGTAACATTACCTTACCTCATTTATTTTGTTCATAATAATCATCTACAATACTTTGAGAAAACAATTTCCCACAGAGCTTTACATTGGTAGAAATGCTTTAAAGTTTGATTTGTGATTGTTTACAATTGAAGTTGACTACCGTGTTTGTTTACTGAATTTTTAGTTGGAAATCTGTCTTTTTATACAATAGATGTGAAGATGGTGATTAGGTAAATAAATTTGAGTGAAACAAATAGGAGAAAAAGACAAAATTTTGTTACTCAGAAATGCGACTTTAATTTTGAGTATTATGTTAGACTCGTGATGGTATTTTTGAAACACACTTTGGAATTTAAAAAAAATTTCTAATGAACTTAAAAATCTTAGTATGAAATAATAGTCTTGGAATAATAATGAGGTTAGGTGTGCTGAATAATATATAATTGTAATGACGGATGAGGCAATGTATGGAGAGGTTCCATAACTAGTAAATTGCAAATAAGAAAATATCTCCCTAATATTTATGTGAAATATTTTTCAGTATTTTAAAGCAGGTATGGATCTTTCCCTTCTCATGTAGAATATTAGTTTCATGAAATTAGTAAAATGATACTCATGTTAATTATATTTTGACAAAATGCAAGCTCCATTTATGCTATTCAAACCTATTTAAGGACTTTTAATTTTTTCTCTTCCATTATGATAATTTATTTAATCTTCATAATAAACATTCAACCCAGTTGTCCATTCACATAAGAAGAAATTGAGTGTAGCGTGGTTTGAAATGGTTCAGTGATTCTCCAACTTCAAGGGCAGCAGGGGACTTCCCTGGTGGTCCAGTGGTTAAGACTCTGCACCTCCACTGCAGAGGGCGTGGACTCAATCCCTGCACGCCAAAAAAAAAAAATTATAGTAAGATTCAAGGGCAGCAGGTTCACCAGTAGGGAGTGTGAGATATAGATTCCCCAGCCGCATCCCCAGAGTTACTGATCGGTAGGTCCAGGGTGGAAACTCAGACTTCATGTTTCTTACAAGACACCAGGTAATGCTGATGCTGCCATTCTGGTGACCACACTTCTGAGAACCACTGGTATGCATCATTAACATTTATTTATTTTGGGAAAATAAAAGGTAATGGTTGATTTATTTTGCTTCTACTCATTTCACTAGCCCTTGTAATTTTGCATATTTTATTTGGCTTCTAGATCTTTTCACGTTCTTTTCTACATACGAATATTGCTTTCAAATATCACATAATTCTTTATGAACAGTACACATATATCCTTCAACTTAAAATACCTGTATTGTGTTACAGAAATACTTTGACAAATACGTGTAAGATGTGAATTCTTGTTATTTGGGGAGTTTTAAAAATCCATTAGATATTTGAACATCTGAAAATTAATTTCTACCTATTAGCACACTAAGAATTGAATGAAGCTAAGAGGCTCTCCTATTTATTGTCCCATTTCCCCTCCCTCCTTGAGTCTTTTCCAGTGTTCATCACTGAAAAGGATCTTTTTGTCAAACTCTGAAAACCACTTGTCTGTCCATGATGATACCGAGTATTGTACAGAGTGAATACTTGCTGATTAGATTTGATGTTGCCCTTTGGGAGGAAACCATTGTACAGACTCTCTCCAACTTACGCTGGTTCAACTAACAATTTTTCAGCTTTACCAGGGTGCAAAAGCCATACGCATTAATTAGAAACTGAACTTCGAATTTTGATCTTTTCCTGGGCTAACAATGTGTGGTACAGTGTTCTCTCGTGAGGCTGGGTAGGGGCAGCAGCTGCAGCTCTCTGTCAGCCATGAGATATGCACTTACAACAAATTCCTACCCATACCGCTGTTCAATTTTTCACTTTCAGTATAATATTCAATAAATTACATGAGAGGCTTTGTGTTAAATAATTTTGCCCATAGGCTAATGTAAGTGTTCTGAGCACATTTAAAGTAGGCTAGGCTAAGCTGTGATGTTCGGTAGGTTAGGTTATTAAATGCATCTTTGACTTAATGATATTTTCAACTTACAGTGGGTTTATAGGGATGTCACCACATCGTAAGTTGAGGAAGGTCTGTATATCAGTTTATAAACAAAACTAAACAAAATAAGTAAAAACAAAAGAATTTCTCTATTCAAATATATGTTAGAATGAGTAGACCCCTATGGACTACATATTGTTCTTCCTCGAGGGTATTTTGGCTATTTTTGTTCTCATTTACTCCCACATACATTTTAGAATTTTGTTCGGATTTTGATTGGAATTACATTAAATCTGTAAATCAATTAGGGAAAATTGACATTATAATATTAAGTTTGCAAATCCATGAACATGCTATTTCTCTTTTAAATTACTCTTTAAAATGACGATAAGTTCCTGTAATTTTTCCATAGAAATCTTTTCTCAGATATACATTTTTACATTTTTCCAGGCACTTCATTTTTATATGATTTAAATGGTATCTACTGGAAATTGTATTTTCTGTTACATAGCAATATAGTTCATAGTTTAAATTTTGTGTCCATTCTTAAAAGTCATTTGTGGATTTTAAAAGTTTCTATATAAACCATATATCATCTGGAAATAAATGACAATATGGCTCTTTGATCTATTCCTTATACTTTTTCCCCCTTCTTGCCTTGTGATGCTGGTTAGGACCTCTAATGTCAGGTTGACTAGAAATGGTGACAGTGGCCATTCTTGCCTTATTTCTAATCTCAAAAGGGAAAACTTTTAATATTTTACCATTATATATGATGTTTGTGTGTTGTATTTTATCAGGAAATACTCTATAAGGTTAAGTGTTTCCTATTATTAGTTTGTTGAAAGTTTCCTTTTTTTTGATCAAGAAAGGGACTTGGATTATGTCAAGTGCTTTTTTTCTGCATCTTTCATGATTATAATATGATTTTTCTTGGTTATCCTCTTAATATGGTAAATTACAGTGATTTCTTTTCTAATGTTAAACAGACCTTACATTCATGGGATCAACCTAATTTAATCATGATATATTGTCCTTTTTATATATTACTTGATTCAGTTAGGTAATATTTTATTTAGAATGTTTTCATGTATCTTTATGAGAGAATTTGGCCCATAATCCTTTGTCTGTACTTATTAGGTTAAGAAAACAAGATTGTACTAGCTATGTACGAATTGGAGAGCATTTCATCTTTTTCTATCCTATGGAAAAGTTGTAGAAATTATGACATTAAGTGGAACTGGACCAGAAGATATTTGACTACTTATTCGATTTCTCTAATGGTTATCAGTTACATTTAGGTTATAGATTATTGGTTATATTCAGATTTCCATTTTTTTGTCAGTTTTGTTGTTTTATTTTTCTACAAAATTTCCTACTTTATCTAAAGTTTCAAATTTTACTGACAATGCTTCCCACAATATCCTTTTATTATGTTTTTTGTATCTACAGCATCTTTAATATGATTCCCTTCATCATTTCTGGTGTTACATTTTTGAAACTTTTTTTTTTTTTGATCAGTTTCACCAGAAGGCTATTCGTTTTATCAGTCTTTTCCAAAAAAACTAATGGTTGAAATTGTTGATGCGCCCTCAATGGCTGCTTGTTTCAAACTTTGTTGACTTTAAGATTATTTTTAATTATGTTCTTTCATCCTTTCTTTGTGTTTATTTTGCTGTTCTTTTTTAAAATTCTTGAGATGTATGCTTAGCTTATTATTTATTAAAATACATTTTTCTTCTAAGTACTGTTTTAACTTAAGATTTATATGTAATATTTTTATAGTATTTCTGTTGGTATTCAGGTAAAACTATTTTCCAGTTTTGATGACGATTTCTTTGTTTCAGGGACCATTTAGTTTATTTCTTAAATAACAGATGTATAGGGAACATCTAGATATCTTGTTGGTGTTGTTTTTAGTTTCTAGCTTAATTGTACTGAAGACAGAAAACATACTTTGTGTGATTTAAGCCCTTTGAAATTTGCTGAAACTTTTTTTATGGTCCTAGGTGGTCACTTTTCATAAGTAGTCCATGTGTGCTAGGAGGAATATGTACTCTTGAGTGGTTAAGTGCTGTATACATACACACACATTAGATCTGGTTTATTTGTAATGTTATTTATATCTTCTGTATCTTTACTGTTTTTTTAAATCTATTTAATCAAATACTGAGAGAAATATGTTAAAATTTCCACAGTGATTATTGGTATATATCTATCTCTCCTTGTAAGTTTTTCTTTTTTTATTTCTCTATATTTTGAGACTAGTTGGTTATCTACAAATTTAAGTTGTAACTTTTTGGTGAATTGAGATATCATTCTAAAGTAACACTCTTTTTTTTCTAGTAATGCCTTCTGCCTTAAATTCTATTTTGTCTGGTGTTAATATAGTTATGTTAGTTATCTTTTAAATAGCATTTGGTTCATTTTCCTATCTTTTAGTTTCAACCTTACTGTATGTTTATGTATCAGATGCATTGCTTATAAATGTCATTTAATTTCATGTTAATTTATGCCACTTGACTTCAAGTCATTTAACTTCATTTATCCCCTTCTGACATTGTGTGGGGATATTTGCCTATGATTTTGCCTTCCTTTCTTCCTATTTTCCTTCTTTCCTTCCTTCCCTTTTTCACTTCTACAATCACTTTATTATTGTTGCTTTTTATAATCGACATTCATTTATATATACCTACCTATGTATTATTCTCTTTGCTCCTCTTTTATTTTTGCATCTTAAACCTTCCATTTGGGATCGTTTGCCTCTGCTTGAAAAATATCCTTACAAATTTTTGAGATACTGCTGGTGAAAAACTTTGGCTTGGAGTTTATAATTCAGTCTCCTTTAATGTTATTCCTTTAAAGGTAATACATTTTTTTCCCCCTCTAGATGCTTTTTAAGATTTTCCTTCCTCCCTCTCTCCTCCCCTTTCTTCCCTCCTCTTTCTTTTCCCCCCTCCCACCCTCCCTTCCTCCCTCCCTTCCTTCCTTCCTTCCTTCCTTCCTTCCTTCCTTCCTTCCTTCCTTCCTTTTCCTTCTTCTTTTCTTTCTTTCTGATGCAGATTCACTATTATATGTCTAGGTGTGGAATTTTGTAAAGTAATTACTTGCTTGAGATTCATTTGGTTTCTTGAATCTATGGGTGTTTTTCATCAGTTGTGAAATTATTTTTTTATTGTCTCTTCAAATATTGCCTCTGTCTAATTCTCTCTCCTACTGGAACTCTGATGAAACTCAAAACATATCTCTTCTGTTTTCCATGAACCTCTCTTTCAGTTTCCTTTAAAAAATTTGTGTGTGTGTGTGTTGTATTCTGCCTTTCTTCTTCTCACCTATCTTCCAGCTTACTCGTTCTCTTTTCATATGTGTCTATTATGCTATAAGACCAGTTTATTGAGGGTTATTTATTTATTTTTTTGTTTTGTTTTTTGTTTTTTTTTTAAAGACTAACGGAGACAACTCCCCATTGCCTTTTGGTTTTTTTGTTTTTTTTGGCTGCATTAGGTCTTCGTTCCTGCGTGCGAGCATTCTCTACTTGCAGTGAGCGGGGGCTACTCTTCATTGGGGTGTGCAGGCTTCTCATTGTGGTGGCTTCTCTTTGTTGTGGAGCATGGGCTCTAGGCACACAGGCTTCAGTAGTTGTGGCACGTGGGCTCAGTAGATGTGGCTCACGGGCTCTAGAGCACAGGCTCAGTAGTTGTGGCACACAGGCTTAGTTGCTCCACAGCATGTGGGATCTTCCTGGACCAGGGATCAAACCCGTGTCCCCTGAATTGGCAGATGGATTCTTAACCACTGCACCATCAGGGAAGTCCCTATTGAGGGTTTTTTAAACAACTCTATTTTTTTTTAGAGCAGTTCAACTTTACCACAAATTGAGAGGAAGGTACAGAGATTTCCCATGTACCCCCCTGCCCCACACATGTATAGCCTCCCTTATTATCAACATCGCTCACCAGAATGGTACATTATTTTTTACCAAGGATGAACCTACCTTGACACGTCATAATTACCCAAAGTTCGTGGCTTACCTTAGGGTTCATTCATACTGTTGTACATTCCACAGGTTTGGACAAATGTATAATGATATGCATCTATCATTATAGTATCATACAGAATATTTTCACTACCATAAAAGTCTTCTGTGCTCTGCCTACTCATCTCTCCTCCCCTCCCTCACCTCTGGCAACCACTGATCTTTTTATTGGCT
Source organism: Balaenoptera ricei (assembly GCF_028023285.1). Classification (NCBI taxonomy): domain Eukaryota; kingdom Metazoa; phylum Chordata; class Mammalia; order Artiodactyla; family Balaenopteridae; genus Balaenoptera; species Balaenoptera ricei. The sequence continues at coordinate 71,952,137 of NC_082647.1, forward strand.
CCATAGTTTGCCTTTTCCAGAAAGTCATATTTTTGGAATCATACAATATGTAGCCTTTTCAGATTGACTTCTTTCACTTAGTAATATGCATTTAAGTTTCCTTCGTGTCTTTTCATGGCTTGATAGCTCACTTATTTTTATCACTGAATAGTATTCCATTGTCTGGATGTACTACAGTTTATGTATCTATTCACCTACTGAAGGATATCTTGGTTGCTTCTAAGTTTTGGCAATTATGAATAAGACTGCTATAAACATCCGTGTGGAGGTTTTTGTGTGGGCATAAATTTTCAACTCCTTTGGGTAAATATCAAGGCGTGTGATTTCTGGATCGTATAGTAAGAGTATATTTAGTTTTGTAAGAAAATCGCCAAACTGTTTTCCAGAGTGGCTGTACCATTTTGTATTCCCACCAGCAATGTATGAAAGTTCCTGTTGCTCCACATTCTCACCAGCATTTGGTATTGTCAGTGTTCTGGATTTTGGCCATTCTAATAGGTGTGTGTAACTACAGAGTTTTTAATTTTCATTATTGCATTTTTCATTTGAAGACATTTTGTTTAGTCCTTTTAAAGTTCTACTAGGGCAGTTTTAGAGTTCATTGCTCTCTGAACGTATCTTCAAACTTGTTCTTATTTCAAACTATTTTTAAAAACATAGTATAATAGATGTTTTATAAGATGCATCCGGTAATTTCAATGTCTGAAGTTTTTGGAATCTGTATCTGCTGTCTATTTTTCTTGCTCATGCTGGCTTTTTTCTTTTGTGCTTGTTTATGCTTAGCTATGTACCATTATGGCATATGAAATTTTATTTGAGGAAATTCTTTGAAGTCTAGAATGAAAGTTTTTCTTCCAGAGAGAATTTGCTTCTGACTCCTATATGGAGTTGCTATTAGTCTGCGACTACCTTAAGTTTCCCTGGACTGTCAAGGTGATATAACCCCAGGCTGCAGAACTATGTAAGGGCAGCCTAAGGTCACAACTTCTCAGGAATCCACACCTTCCAACCCTTTCACCCCTGTTTCTTACACTGTTTTTCTCTGCTGTCTGCTGTGCTCACCAACAAACCATCCCACCTTCCTATAGACCATGGAGGCAGGTTTACTTCTGATTCACCATTATTCTGAAGATAGAGAGCTTTGGGGTCCCAATTTAATGAGTAGAAAGTCTCTTATGAGACTCCTCACCTTGGGCAGGCCCTGGGCCTTAACTTGCATTACCCTTGACCCATGAAGTCTATAAAACTGAAACCTAAGATAATTAGAGCTAGTCTTAGCTCTTGTATCCAGAATATAGGGTGAGCCTTTGCTCATATTCCCTCCCTGAGGGCAGAATGGTGCAGGCAGCGAGCAGCAATTGGAACAGGCAGAGAACACCTGTCCCTGTGGAGAAGCCATGTCAGGAAGGCTAGTGGTAGCAGAGATTGTGCCATGGTGGCTGATAAAGAGACTGGACTGGACAAGTCTGCAGGCTATTTAGCAGAAACAGAAACTGGTAGTCTGAGAAATTGTCAGAAATAGCTCACTGTGGGACATTCAGAGACGGGGCTCATTTTTTGAATTAGCTAGAGTGTGCTTGCACCACAGTAGTTATATTTACAGTTCCAACCTGGTTTTCCCATGTCTGCTAGGACCTTTGAAATCAAGGTTATTCTTATATTTATGATAAACTTAAGGTCAGTGATAATAGAGACTAAATATATATAATGAATGTATATTCTGTATACTATCTTCTAGTAATTTGTCTTTAAAAATATTACTTGTGATTGTTGTTGACTTTAGCAGTTTACTTCACCAACAGTTACTTTTTGTGTAAATACATTCTGCTTCATATCCTTATATGTTAATTTACTTCTTATCAATTCAATTCATGAGCTCTCTTTTCAAATAAACTACAGTGAAAAACAAGAAACAGCTTATTAGTGTCAATCTGTTTCCTTCCTTTTGTAGACATAAGAAAAGAGGTTTTGCCAGTGGATAAATGAATTTATGACAATGAGATATTATTTTATTTTTTGAAAATTATGTATAAATAATTTAAAGCAATATCTTATTTTCACTGACTTTGGAGAGTTCTGTGCTGTGTTTTGTGCCTAGAAAAGTAGTGACTAATGATGTTTCCAAGTATAAGGAGTAGAATAGAAATAGCTGATTTCTTATTTTCTGTATGTTTAATCCAACAGCAGAGAGGATAGATGTTTGATGTTATGGATTTGCACACAGACTCTGGTGCCAGACTGTTTGGGTTTGAATCCTGGCTCAATAGCTTAATATCTCAGTGGCTTTGGACAAATTACTTAACTTGTCTTTGCCAAAGTTTCCTCATCTGTTAAAAGGATGACAATAATAGTACCAACCTTTCAGGATTGTGAGGATTAAATAAGTAGAACAAATATGAACCATCAGTAACAGTACTTTATATATTATATGTATATCGCATGTAAGTATACACTTTATAAATGTTAGCTATTTATGTGTACAGAATACAGACAAGCATCGAAAATTTTGAAAAGTGATAGCAGGATTGGTCTACATGGAGACCTGCTCCAGGTTCTTCTTTCACTTGCCATATATCTTCCTCCTGGAGGGGTGATAACAGTGTAGTAGAGCCAGCAAATTATTGCTGTGTCCACATCTCTCCCATGGGATTAGAGAGAGCTGTAATGAGAGGGTCACATGCTGAAGGTATGCCTGTTCGTTACATAGAGAGCTTGGTTCCATCTGACTTCTTGAACTAGAGTGAGCCTTTACCCAAGTACTCCTCTGTCAGGTGAGAGTTGGGAAGACACTGACAGCTTAATGCATCCTGATGATAGCACGTTTTCTCCAGATGTAAGGATAAAGTAAGGTCTCTTTAAAAAAAGTTTAGTCATAAGGCCATGTAGAAAATTATTGGTTAACTAAAAGAGGATGGTTTCTCATTTTCCGTAGTTTATCTAACAGGGATTAAGCATATTTTAACTATAGATCATAAAATCTTTTGAATATTTCAATGTTTAATTCTTATAACTATATAGTAAGTCTCCATTTTTAGAATATTTGAAAGCAATAAATGGTGATTGGGAAACATGATTTTCCTATCCTGAGTTTCAGTGATAGTAGACTATTCCTCCCAGCAAGACATCACTGAAACATTTTGAACAAGAATATATACCTTACTTATACATATCTCCAGGGAAGGAAATCCCACAGATCCTTTGAATGATTTGCTCTTTTTAAAAATATAACTGATTTGAGATATTCTCTTATATCTCACTTAAGTCTGCTCTCCTGAGAATTAATCTTATTCTTACTTATTCATTCCTCAGTAGAGTTGGAGAGCAGCTGATACCATCCTCTTCACATACTTGAGAACCATTATTAAAAAATTCCTTTGCTGAATAATCTCATTTTGTCAAGGCTTTTATTATAGGTTTTGTTTTTAAATCCTTTGATCCTTTTTACTGCTCTGTACATCTCTCTTGAATCTCTGAATCTAAACAATTTGTGCTCACATGGGTCTGACTGATGTTTTATTTATTTATAGTTTTATTCTGGATGTGTCACCTCACATTCCTAATGTTTAACTACTACTTATGCATTGCAGTATCCCGCTTGCTTTTTTAAGAACAAAAGCATTTCAGTGGAGGTGATACATTATCTCTGAGCATTTATTTGTATCACAGGTAAACTAAGCCCATTTGAAAACAAACAGCCTCCCTTCACACACACACACAGAAGTGTGTATCTTGATTGTAAATTTTTCTAATTAAAGAAGTTTTTGTTTGTTTGTTTGTTTTTTAACAGTTGTTAAAGAACAGCACTATGTTCCAGAGCTACTTGGGGTTAATTATGGTTTATCACACACTGAAGAAAAAAAACACAGGGTGCAAAGTGGATAAAAAGAATGAATTTTTAACAATTAATTATATTTCTTTAAAAAAGATAATATATCTGAAATAAATAAACAGATTTTGGGTTGAATTGTTAGATTTTACCAGTGGTATGCTTTTGATCTTTCCACTTTAAATATGGAATATAGGCATACTGTTTGTATTTGAAGTTTGCATCTGTCATTGGTATAGTTAAATAAAATTGGGATAATTACATTATGAAACTGGAACCAAAATTGGCAAGGTAACTCATTGAAATTTAAGATTTCCTTGATTATTGTATTAACTATCAGATTATATCTTGAATTTATGATTAATTCAAAGAGTACATGACACAGATTGTTTTCTTACTTTAATTCTGTTTGCATGATAGGTTTATGATGTTGCTTTGTTGAATGACAGAATTTTACTTGCTTCTTTCACTTGTGTCTTTGTGTCTTTAAAGAGCTTCTACCACTTTCTAAAAACACTGCAATCAGAGAAGATTTTCATTAAATCCTTCTTTCCATAGTTGCTCTCTTGTTTTTCTGATGAAATCTTTGTTTACTTTTCTTTGGGAGGTTTAGATTATGGCCAACCATTTACAGCATGTTCATAGTTTATTTATGACTCAAAATAAAATAAGACCGAAATTTAGTGAAACTTAACACTTGAAAGGTTCCATATGTTTGAATGTGCTCAGATTATTATTTTTTGCCTATAACTAAGTTACAAATCACTGAGATGTAACTTATGTGCAGGCACTGTATGGGATTTCATGAATATTTAGTGCTTTGTTTCTATTTCTGAGTCTGTGAAGTTTCATAAATCAGCACTGTTTTTGCTTGGTTGCTACATAGCAGTGATTTTTGTGCTGTCTCTTCTGTATTAAAACGGCTGAGTTTCATACAGTTTGCCTATGGAAATAATTCCTGGTAGGTAAAAGACAAATTATGTTGGCTCAGTGTTAAAGGTTATGGTTTAAGTATAATGGAAGCAGGAAATAGACATTTAAATTTCACCTTAAACCTCCAACCTTAAACAGTATTTACTAACCTATGTTGTCTATTGGTTAGTAAATAATGAAATCTTAAGAATCTGTTTCCAATTTTATGATCTGGAATCCAAACTATTACCAACTATTGTTTGTCTGAAAGCTCCATTGGCAATGTTTCTTTAGACTTTGTAACTATAAATAAAGGCTCTCAGCTATTTTATTGGGACGTTAACGTGTCCTAAGCCAGTGATTCCCAGTATGGTCAATCATCAGCATTATCTGGGTTGTTTTCTGAAAATACAGATTTCCAGACTCAACCTTAGGAAATTTTTTTTTACTTGGTAGCATTAAATCAGAGATTCTCAACCTTGGTTGCACATTAGAATCCTCTGGGGAGATTAAACCCCCCCAAAAAACCTGATGACTCAGCTCCATCCCCAGAGATCCTGATGTAATTCTGTGTCACCCTACCTTTAACCCAAACTCTGAGATCTTTTCAGACTAATGTCCAGCTACTTTTGAGAACCACTGCTTTAAACAATACATTTCTTTATTAGAAGTATGATATGCAGCGTTTCTTATAGTGACTATTGATTTGGTTTACAATTTTACAATTTCATTACCATCTTCAAATATTTCCCTTTTTTTGTTTAAAAAGTTATACTAATAACCCCTGGAAGGCTGATAGCTCCAAGCAAGTTCTGGCATGGGAAGATGTCTGAGCCTGTTCACCTCAGCAGGAGAAATATATGACTTCTTTGAGAAATGCTACAGAAGCTGGATTGCCTTCCTCCCACCAGATAGACAGGGAGATTAGGGATAGTAGAGTTAGTAAGTTGATTTTGCTGTGCCCAGGATAACCAAGAGGCCTACTTTAGCTTGAGTTGACTCCTTGGCCCTTGGTAGTAGTAGCTAGCGTTTATTGAGTACTTACTATAAGCTGAATACTTAGAATTCTTCACCATAGCCCCACTTCCATTTTATAGGAAAGAAATGGCAAGCCCAGGGAGGTTAAGTAACTTTCCCAAAGTCACACAGTTAGTATACAGTAAAGGCTGGATTCGAACCCAGGCTTGTCTGACTCCAGGGCCCTTATGGCTGCCTATGATGTCACCTGGACGACTTACTAGACCACAATATGGTATAATAGATATGAATGAGGGGTATATAAGCATATCGAAGTCTGATCTCATATGAGCAATGTTTACATGTACAACTTACTTGACTTCTCTTCAATTATGCCATCTCTATAATGAGATTAATAATAATACCTTCTTCACAGTGTTTATTATGAGGCATTTAAATAAAGCGGTAGCTTGGTACCTGGATTATAGAAGTACTAAGGAAGTAATGTCTGTTTTTATAAGTCAGCACAGTTTACAAGTCCAAAAACAGAGAAATTTGGGGTTTGGATTGATTGCCATTCTTCCTGTGGGTAGGCTAGATTGTTCCAGTCAGTGTATATAGATTAGTTAAGGTTTATTCTAACCCTGAATTTCTCTAATTTTTATAAATTGTATCATTCACCCAGATACATTGTCTCTACTTGGCAAAATTCCTCTGGTCGTACCATTATGGTTAATCATTTAGTTTGTTAAATAAATCTTATTTTTTCATTGATTTACATAAGAAAAACAAAGCTTCATTCTTGTGAAATATACTACTTTAGGTTCCAAGTAGAAGACTTTTCCTAAGGAATTAATATGGTAGCTTACTTAAAAGTCTCTCCCAACATGGTGCCACATGAAATTACTGAAATGGGAGTCAGAATACTTGAATTCTATTCTTCCTGATCTTCCTTCTTTAAGTACTGGGCAATTTCAGGCATGTTCACTTAACCTCTTAAGTCTTTGGTTGTCTTAGATGTAAATTCGAAGCTGTATTATATGATAGTGGTAGCTTCTTTTTGCTCTAATATTATGTGATTCTGGATATTATAAAATAGCAACAAGGATATATTTATACATGTAAACTGTGTATATAATGGGAACTGCAGTTCTCACCCACCAGTTCATCTTTTTAGTTCCAACAATCTCTTCCGTATTCTGAGCTCATTTATCAACAAGAAACAGGATTCTATGATTTCTAACTTTTTTATGATTCTATTAATCTTTCCTCCATTATCAGCCATTTGCCAAAAATGTAACAGCCCCTGTACCTAGAGATCTCTTCCTTGGTTACTCTCTAATAACTTCTGGAAAATTGCTTTATCTTCTATCTAGTATTTTATTACCTAATTATAGTGTTTCTCAGATATTGATTCCTGGATATACATTTGCTTACACAAATAGTGGAAATCTTTTCCTAATTCACACATACAAGAGTTAAATCAATGGATAAAAGACTTCTTCCATAAAATATTTTAAAACCTCTGTCACCTGGTACCATTTGTTGGTGTTAGAACAAAATATGACAGAATATACCATTAATACAAAATTATTTATATTATAGTATAGTGATTCTCAAACTAATATCCAATCCACTGCAGACCAATTCTTTTGTAAAATACAATGAAAATGAATTACTAGAAAAACAATATCTTAAAAAGACAAAAAATACAAATCCAATTTTTAAAACTATGTTGCAGTAGACATAAAATAATTCTGTCAAACTGCTCTAAAATTAGTTCTCTCAAATTTTCATTCTCAAAGTCTATACTTATCATAAACTGAAAGCAAAGAGTTCATAGAACTGTACTGATCTGTGGATAAGACATTGAATTGCACTGGTCTTGAAAAGCAAGTTTGACTTTATCTTTTTTGTAATTTTGAAATTCTTTCTCGAAAATAAGGGAGCTTCCTTATTCCCCTCTCTCAGCTTGTAGTATTCTTTAAGAGGCTGGATCTCCCTAGCTTCAGATAATCCCTACATTCAGCGACTGGATCCGTCAGGTTCTTTGCTGGATTAAAATGTAAATAAAGTAGATGTGTATTAAGCCTTACCTGTATTTAGCCTCAGTGGAAGTGGGTTGCTCAGATCCTTTCTCGATAATAGCTTTTAATGAAAAGGAGAAGAGGACAGCCTGGGGGGAGCCAAGTGACTCAGGTGTAGAGAGGGGTTACTACCAAAAGGCCATGTCTGTCTGGGCCACATGCCTGCTAATAAATCACCAGAGATTTATCCGTGATTTTAATATCAGAATCATTGTCCAAGTGGAAAACAATCCAAAAAGTTGATGATAAGGGAAATACATGTTAAGATGATTGTGTTGTGAAAATATCTGAGGCTTTAAAGGTGTTTTTTCTTTTGATTTATTATAAGAAAGAAATTACTATTGCTCAAAACAGTCATTCTACTGGAAACCTCAAATAGCAAATTAGAATTACATTTTTTTTTTTTGTAAGATAGTTGCTAGGAGAGTAGGTTTTCCAGACCCCAATGAAAGATTCATTTTGCAATCAGCTTAAGCCTATATTTTTGAAACTTGAAACCTTACTCATCTGGCAGAGAAAAGGATCATAACCGCTGAGAGGAAATACGGAGATCTTTCAGAGTATCCATATTTTACTTCTAAATCTTAATCTTCAAGGACTTTTCCCTATACTTTAAAAAATCTTATTTGTCTGCTAAGGAATTTTCTGCATTATTTCACCACCAAAATAATTGTTATTATATTAACTATTATAATTCAAAAATCTACCTTTATAAGGACCCATGAGAGAGATTTCTCTCTGACAATGCATTAAAAATACAGTACTTCCTCTGAGCTCTCCATTTGTTTTTGACTTTTTCTTACCTCTGTCACTTATTAGATTTAAGACTTTGATAATGTATTTAACTTTTATGGTCCTCACTTTCTCTCATTTCAAAGGTGGGGGTAAAAATTTTACCCACTTTATAGAGTTGTTCTATAGATTAAATGAATTAATATACTGTAAGTGCTTAGAACAGTGCTTGGAACGTAAGTGCTTAACAAGTGTAGGCTGTTATTATTATTGTTGTTACTGTTTTCTTTCATGGAACTGGCAATTCTTATAACTATTCATGTTTTCGTCTTTGCTTTTTCTTCTAGGAACGTTAAGGATCAAATCTGCTTCTTTTAGTAGCTGTCCATTATTCTTTTATTCCCCTTATTCTCAATTCTTCATCTGTTTAATCTTTATTCTGCTATTTTGTGTGCATATTCGCAGGCTGCCTCAAATTCTTTCTGGAATAAAGTGGAATATTAATCAATGCATCTATCAGTCTCTTTTTAAGAGACTGGATTGGATTATGAGTCCACCTATGGACAAGAGTAATCTCAAGGACATTTTAAAATCCTGATCGGCTTAAATCTGGTTTCCTGAACCTATCAGCTGAGAGGGAGATAGAATTACTATATTTGACTTGGAAAATCTTTACAGCCTAGTTCCTGGGGCCAGTCCTCAAAGTTACATTGCTATTACACCAAGCGGGAGTGCTGGGATGGATGATGGGGAGTCCACCTCAATATCAATTACAGTAGAGAATCCCAAATGGGAGAGTATCTTACCCACTTTTGTAACGCCAGTGCCAAGCACAGTTTCTGGTGGATTACAATACTCAATAAATGGTTGATGAATGAACATACCATTTTTGCCTGGGTGCCACATTTTTCATTTGGCAACTTCGGCTTAGGACCTCAGTTATAACCATAGAATTCCTTTAAATGAAACTTTTATTTTCTGGAAACAAGACCTTCATATCAAGCAAAACTCTAGGAAGATTTTTGTGAGTTTTTCCCTGCCTAATCCACTTTCTGTCATTCCTCCATGCTCACTCTGTATTCTAACATTATTAACTCACTTATCAGAGGAAGGTCTCTGAAACCAACATGCTTTTTCTCTCATATTTGCCTTTGAACCTGCTGACCCCTCTGTCTAGTAAAGTACTTACCCTTTAAGTCTGGACCGGGTCTCTGCCTCTCCTGGGAAGATTTCTTTGCTAATTGGCTCCGTTAGGCAGAACTAGACGTGCCGACATTTATGACCCCCCCCATGCCTGGTACATATCCTCACTGTAGTCCTCTATACTTTGTATTTTCTTAACTTGATGCTCAGGTAACATGTAATGGAGAGAAAGCACAGGTTTTGCAATTGGGCAAAACTGTGTTGGGTCCTTTTTAGCTTTGTAACTAAGCCCTGTTACTTAACCTTGCTGAGGGTCAGCTTACTTGTTTTGAAATGAAGATAGTAAAGTCTATCTCATAAGGTGTTGTAAAGATTAAATTAGGTAATATATGTAAAGGCCAAGCACATAGTTGGTGCTCAGTAAATAATAGAGTAGGCACTCAATAACTAAAATGTGTGTGGCGTTACTGGGGGGATTCTTGAAAAAGTGAAGATCATGTACCAGATTTATGATGATAGGTGAAAAATCAATTTGAATTTTGATTTAAGACATTAGATTTTTTAGAATTAAATTTATTTTAGGGCTATAAGTATGAAAAGGGGGAGAATCATGTTTCTAACTGCCTCCGAAAAAGCACTTAGTATAGCGCCATGTGTTAATAGACAGTCATTAATGATTTTGATAACTGACCAGCAAGCAAATTTGCTTCCTTTCTTTACATGTCTTTAAGGCTCTATCCAGAGTCAAAGTTAAGAATGATTAGCATGGTATTAGAGCAGAAGTGCTCCAGAACCTCACCATAAGCACTGGTTTCCAGATGAGGCTATTCTTGAAAGACTTAATTTAAGCTTTTCCACTTAGCATTTAATGTGACTTATTTTGTGCAATGACAAAGCTGCAGGTGTTAACAAAATCTAAGAGTTTAAAAATGTGCTTGTGGTATATTTAAAGTGACCAAAATAACATTTTTTAAGATTCAAAAATAAACTGTTGACATAAATCACAGAAATACCACTGCTTAAGAAATAAGATTTGTTGCATTTCATCATTTTCACTCGGAATTAAAGATCCTCTGTAATCTAGCCCCAGTTTACCTTCCAGACACCTCCTGCACCCACCCTCTTCCCAGACCCTCTAGACAGTCCAGTCTTAAGATGGATTTTTTTCCACTTCTGCCTTTAATTCCTCCTTAGCCTCTGATGTGTTTTTGTGTAGAGACATGCCTTTTCCATCTTTTTATTCCACCTTGAGCTGAAGCTCAGGGCCTGGCAGGTGGTGAGGGCTCAAGACATATTTTATTAGTGGCAGGTGACTCAGAGAGGCCTAAGCTAGGCTACGGAGAAATCAAACACATCCTGTCCTTCATGGGAAAGTCAATGACTAGAATTGTTGGAGGTGATGGCTGGTCTCCCCAGACTGGTGATAAAAGCTATGCTTAAACTTCCCTGGCAGTATGCTTGATGGACAATGAGTCCAGCCTGGGTGGCAGGAGAGCTGAGGTTCACAGACTTGGCCCACAGACAGTGGATAAGAGTCAGAAGGGAAAGGCAACTTTGAATGAATCACAAGCCATAACATATAGCTGGTCTTTCAGCTTAGATCTTCTCTCCTAAACTCCTACCTTCCTCAGGATTTGTGGCAGAGCCCTGGGGAGATGTCGCCTAAGTGAGAAAACACACAACTGAGAGCCATCACGTGAGGGGTGGGCATTTAGTTCCTTTAGGCAGCAGTGCAGGGGGGCAGCACAGTTGGAAAGCTGAATGGGAAGAATAGGATGCTTAAAAAAATTAGTGGCATCCCTGTCTCTCTGATTTCTCATACTTCCAAACTATGAAGCCTAAAGAAAGTTCTAGAGTCTGGGCTCTTTCTTAGAGAAACAAGGTAACAGCATTTAAAGTGCCTTGTAACTCCTTAGAAGAGATTATTTCTCTGTAGGGTCTCTCAGATGGAAGAAACCAAATGTGACATTTCACAATCTGGGAAGGGGGAGGCATCTTGCTAATTGAGAAAACATTTCTATTCACAGTCTTTAGACTGAGATTTAGACTATACTATCCCCCAACTAACATCTGTTCTTGGTAAAGATAGCATGGCTAAATTCAACCCGTCCATTATTTAAAGGATAAGGCATGTCTCCATTTTACCTTGGTGTGTCTATGGAGAAGGAAATACAATCAGGAATTTTTACAACCTCGTGACTACACCAACTATTCTTTTTACATAGAATAACTTATTTCTCCATTGCCTCCAGAAGGAAATCTGAAAGGTTGAGCATTAATCTTAAAATACTGAGCAATTAATAAGAGTTTAAGAGACTGAGAACCGAACATTTGGTAAGTTTGCATCTCTCACCAACAGCACTCTCTCCCCACCAACTCCCTGCAGTATTGGACTCAACATAAACATTCATGAGCATTATAAAACACAAAGGAACTATTTTCTTTGCACATCTGCATAATAAATTGTTAATTTTCAACCCAGGTATATGTAAATGATGACTGCTGTATATGAAATACTTCCCTTGCTTTTAATCAAATGTTGCCCATCCTTTAAAGCCCCAATTAAATTCTACTCAAGTTTGCCCTCCCTACACTCTTTCACCCCCAGCTTATTTAACTTTCTTAAGTCAAAGTAGCACCCTCTTTTTTAACCTCTGAATTTAAAGCACTGTTATCTATATTTTGTATCTATTTGACAAAGGCTCAAGGACACAGTATGTAACTGGTTAGTCTTTCATTAAAAACTTAGTTACCTTAGCCACTGATTTGTTCATACTTGATTGGGTTAGATATACTGTAGCCCCAGGAGATAAAAATTTGGGAGCTCTAGTCTACAAAAAATTTCAAGATAGTTTTTAAAAAGGAATAAATGAACACTTGGCAGGAGATGCCTGTCACAAACACCGTACACATCAAAGCACATTCCAGTAGGAACTTTTCAATGGCGAACGTTAGTTCCTAGTATTTTTACTTGGAATTCAACATAAATATGTAAAACTTCATGTTTATCTATTTCTTATTTTTAAATTAATAAATGTTCATTGTTGAAATTTTGAAAAGTATGAAAAGGCATAAGTGAGTAGGAAAGAAAGTCACTTAAAATCCTACTACTCATTTTGGCATACTTCTTGCATTTTTTTGTTACATATTTGAGACTTTACTATACATACAATTTCATATCCTGTTTTTGCATTTAATATTATAACATAAGGGTTTTCCTTAGTTATTTGAAATACCTAGCAAACGTAATTTTTAAAGCAAAAATGGATATTTCTTTGTTTCCTATTCTCATTATATGAATAATTCATGCTAGTTATAGAAATTTCAGAAAATGCATAAATGTATAGAGCAAAAGTAATTCCACCCCACTGAAATAAATGCAGTGAAATTTAGTGTATATCCTTCCAGACTTTTGCCCATGCATTTAAACAAAAAAGTATGCATATATACAGATAAAATATATGTACATAAATATGCAATCCTGGGATCACACTTTGTATACAGTTGGGCAACCTACATTTGCACTTAATACATTTTAAAATATTTTACTGTCTATCATCTACATGTTTATCCTTTACCCGATTAAATAGCTGCATGGTATTATATCATAAAAAGAATTTTAATGATTATATAAAACTCCATTGAATAAATGTATGTAGTGTACTTAACCTCTCCTCACTGCATATACCCACTCTGCCATTGATGGAGACATTGTTTTCTTAACTTTTAAAACTAAGAATAATTCTAAATTAAAAATAATGCTATGATGAACATCTTTACCAATAAAGCGTGTCCACACAAAATTATTTCCTTAATAGAGCCCCACTGTTGAAATGATTGATTCAAGTATGTGAAAAAGCTTGATTCCTGATAAATATTATAAATTTTCTGTAGTTTTAATTTCAAACTTTCTTTGCTATTCCTTATTTCATGTAAAATGCTTGCACCTACCTACCCTTTACTTTTTAAACTCACTGTATCCTAAAGGTCTTTTACATTTAAATTTGCAGTTCTGTCATTTTCATTGAAGATATTGGACATGCATTTATAATGCTTTTATAAGTTTGAATTCAAGAAAGACGACTGGCTAGATGGCTGGTGTGTGTGAAATTTGCTTGTAGATTGACTTGATGGTAGTTTCTGGCACTATCTTTTGTCCTTTGTCAGCCCCTTTGGGAAAGTTTATGACAATAAACACAATGTAGCATACCCCACAATATGAACTTGGTCTTCAGGAACGGGCATTAAGTGCTTTCATTCTGTAACAGTATCTACTGAGAGATGAGGTTTTATTTAGGAAAGTGCTCAAGCCTGAAGTCTCTTGCAATATCTATGAGATGTGTGCATTCAGAGTTAAAATTTCATGAGAACTTTATTCAAGGAATTACTTTTCACCTCAGTTCAACGTTAATTTACTTTACTTGTAAGCAAACAGAATGTAGTGATACTATTTCTATCCTAAGAACATATGCATGTTGTTCCATTAGTAGTAATATTTTCATCAGAACGTTGTTGAACAGTAGCAAGTGATAACATTTGTAGGCAGTAATCAGAGACTTGACAGCTTTCCTCACCACTAACATTCTTCCTTCTAGGAGGTGAGAGATGTAAATTAAATAGAACACTTCAGAAAAGGATTATTAGCTGTTAACTCAAATACCAAGTTGAAGTTGGATCACTCAAAAAAAGAAAACCATCTTCTGAGGTATCCTAGTGGCTTCATTTTATAGGTGACAGCCATAGTAGAGTAATCCTCTTATTTGAGGAGTCATCAATCCTTGTCTTGTCCTATCCAAGAAATGAATACAGGTTCACATATCTTTAATAGCATTTAGTTATATTTTCCTGATTTTTCCTCTTGATTTACTTATCTCAGTGTTGATTATTCATCCTCCATTTAGCAGCTTGGGCCCAGCTTTCCTCCATGAGCCTTGGCTACATTGCTGGCTTGGCTTGAAAGGTAGGTGTGTGACAGGGGAGTTATCGTCACTAAGTACATGAAGAAACTAAACATAAAGATAATGAATGAGTTACAGTCATAATAACAGTAGCAGTAATGATTAGTGCTGACATTTATGGAGCACTTACTTTGTGCCAGAGACTGTACTAAGCACTTTACAGGCAATAAATCATTTAATCTTGACAGCAGCAACTTATGAAGTATATGCAGCTATTATGCCTTCCATTTTACAGTTGAGGAAACCAAGGAACAGAGAGGTTGTGCATGTATATTCAGCTAGTAAGGGGTGAAGCCAGCACTGAACCCAGGATATCTGGCTCTGTGGTGCTTAACCACCTGTGCTATGTTGCCACTCAAAATGATAAATGGAAGGGTTTGGACTAAAATTTCTGGTTCCTAGCCCACTGCTTTTCTTGGATAATAAACCCTAACTATGTACCATCTATATACTGACTGAGGATACAAAATATGTAAATTACATGGTCCTCATCTTTGGGAAAATTTCCAGACCAGCATTAAATGCACAAAATACCTTTATTTGGAGGATGAACTGAAGAAGATAGGACCAGTTCATGGAGAACTTTGATTGTCCAGCTGAGTAATCTGTATTCATAACATAGTTGGTTTCAGTTACATCAAATATAATGTTAATGTATGTGGTCATTGACTTTAAATCTAACATTCTCTTTCTTTCTTTGTTTCTTTCTTCCTCCCTTCCTTCTTTCTTTCAGCCTTCCTTCCTTTCTTTTTTCCCCACCTATATAGCATTTGTGTGTATTTCTATATAACTTCAGTTAGTTATAAGGATGTTTTAAAACTTGTTATAAGTATAGAAAGAGCACTCACTTATATTTAATATGAAAAATCCTCAGCTAAATTTATGAAATCTGGAGAAAATATTTACAAATAATTACAGTTTTTTTGCTCTTTTAAGGAAGGTACCATAACTAGGTCTAAGAGAAAAATTGGCTTAGATGTCCTTTGCCGATTGGCTCTTAGTAAATAGATCACAATTATTTCTAAATAGCATAATAATGATCCACATGCAAATGAGTATTTTTAAATGCTTAAAGGTACTTGAATATAGTTTAAACAGTTTTCATGAAATTTTGTGGAAATTTTATTTACTTAAAAAATACATTCTTTAGGGCTTCCCTGGTGACGCAGTGGTTAAGAATCCACCTGCCAATGCAGGGGACACGGGTTCGAGCCCTGGTCTGGGAATATCCCACATGCCATGGAGCAACTAAGCCCATGTGCCACAACTACTGAGCCTGTGCTCTAGAGCCTGCGAGCTACAACTACTGAAGCCCGCACGACACAACTACTGAAGCCCGCATGCCTAGAGCCTGTGCTCTGCAACAAGAGAAGCCACTGCAATGAGAAGCCCGTGCATGGCAATGAAGGCCCAGTGCAGCCAAAAATAAATAAAGTAATTAATTAATTTTTTAAAAACTTAAAAAAAAATACATTCTTTAGAGATAGTTTACACATTAGTCTGGCCTTCTTCTGACTAATTACAAATTCAGCTTTAGTGGACTGTGAATTAAAGAAGTGTTGTTACTTTTCCAACGCTGCTCATTCTATTTGGAAAAATTAAGGAAAGTAAGGAAAGTGTTGTCTAATTCTTTTTAAACACACCATAGTATCTGGTACCAACAGTGGGTACTCACTAAGTGCTGCTGATTGATGAGGACGAAAGGACAAATGTGCCCCAGCAGTGCATTTACCAATGTAGATAGTCCGTTTTGTGGGATAAAATCACAGGAAATAGAAGCCACTTTTACAAAAGAAGAAAAAGAAAAAAAAAAGATTTGGTTCATAATTTTTTTCTGGTTGTTTTAGAATTTCCATTTTTAGATGCATTTCTCACTTGTGTGAATTTATGAAAGGCAAATTATGACTTCCAGTGTTTTTCTCTCAAGCTATCTACTCAGTTTTCCATTCTACATTCCTCAAATGATTCGATTCTGTTAGAAATGTTATATGTTAATTCTGTATTCACAGAAGGAGTGAATTGCCAGGGAGGGTTTGAGATTTGTGGTTTGGGTTGCAAGCATCTCTTATATTACCTCCTGCATATACTCATAATAAGATTATGTTCAGCAGGTAACCTGACTTAACATCAAACCTGAGCAACTAGAAAGTGAAACAGACAAACGAAACTCTTCTATTTGCAGAGAATCAATTAGAAGCATCAGTTAGAAGATCACTATACTATTGAGACTTGATAAAATCCTCAAAATAAAGGTCAAGATGCAGACATTAACATTCTCAAATAATCAGAGTGTAAAATTACTTATTAAATTCAATCAATTTTATTGCAATCGTACTATATACCAAGTACTGTTCTAAGTGGTTAGGGATAGGACACTGAATAGGACAAAAATCTCTAACCTTGTGGAGTTTGCATCAAGTAGAAGTGGGGAGAAGACATATAGTACTCAAATAAATAAGTAAAAAATACAGTCATCAGACACAGATAGGGACCATAGATATAAGGATGGAAGGAGGATAAGGAATGACAGAATGTGAAGGGGGTTCAATTTTAGTAAGTGACTTATGAGTAAATACTAACTCACATGACGGACTGTGTTGTGCATATATTTGGGAGAAGAGCATTGCTACAAAGGAAATAGCAAGTGCAGAGGGTCTGGGAAGTGGTGTTCCAGGCATGCTCAAGGGAGTCATAGAGCTATAAGACATGAGGTCAGAAGAAGAAAGTGGGAAGTAGATCATTATCCAGGGATCTTGCAGGCCACTGTGGAGACTTTGGCTTTTGTTTGTGTTGGCTTCTTTTTTTTTTTTTTAACATCTTTATTGGAGTATAATTGCTTTACAATGGTGTGTTAGTTTCTGCTTTATAACAAAGTGAATCAGCTATACACATACATATATCCCCATATCCCCTCCCTCTTGCGTCTCCCTCCCACCCTCCCTATCCCACCCCTCTAGGTGGTCACAAAGCACCTAGCTGATCTCCCTGTGTTATGCGGCTGCTTCCCACTAGTTATCTATTTTACATTTGGTAGTGTATATATGTCCATGCCACTCTCTCACTTCGTCCCAGCTTACCCTTCCCCCTCCCCGTGTCCTCAAGTCTATTCTCTATGTCTGCATCTTTATTGCTGTCCTGCCCCTAGGTTCCTCAGAACCAATTTTTTTTTTTTTTAGATTCCATATATATATATGTGTTAGCATATGATATTTGTTTTTCTCTTTCTGACTTACTTCACTCTGTATGACAGACTCAAGGTCCATCCACCTCACTACAAATAACTCAGTTTCGTTTCTTTTTATGGCTGAGTAATATTCCATTATATATATGTGCCACATCTTCTTTATCCATTGATCTGTCGATGGACACTTAGGTTGCTTCCATGTCCTGGCTATTGTAAATAGAGCTGCAATGAACATTGTGGTACATGAATCTTTTTGAATTATGGTTTTCTCAGGGTACATGCCCAGTAGTGGGATTGCTGTGTCATATGGTAGTTCTATTTTTAATTTTTTAAGGAACCTCCATACTGTTCTCCATAGTGGCTATATCAATTTACATACCCACAACAGTGCAAGAGGGTTCCCTTTTCTCCACACCCTCTCCAGCATTTATTGTTTGTAGATTTTTTGATGATGGCCATTCTGAAAGATGTGAGGGGATACCTCATTGTAGTTTTGATTTGCATTTCTCTAATGATTAGTGATATTGAGCTTCCTTTCATGTGTTTGTTGGCAATTTGTATATCTTCTTTGGAGAAATGTCTATTTAGGTCTTCTGCCCATTTTTGGATTGGGTTGTTTGTTTTTTTGATTTTGAGCTGCGTGAGCTGCTTGTAAAATTTGGAGACTAATCCTTTGTCAGTTGCTTCATTTGCAAATATTTTCTCCCATTCTTAGGATTGTCTTTTCATCTTGTTTATGGTTTCCTTTGCTGTGCAAAAGCTTTTAAGATTCACTAGGTCTCATTTGTTTATTTTTGTTTTTATTTCCATTTCTCTAGGAGGTGGGTCAAAAAGGATCTTGCTGTGATTTATGTCATAGAGTGTTCTGCCTATGTTTTCCTCTAAGAGTTTGATAGTGTCTGGCCTTACATTTAGGTCTTTAATCCATTTTGAGTTTATTTTTGTGTACAGTGTTAAGGAGTGTTCTAATTTCATTCTTTTACATATAGCTGTCCAGTTTTCCCAGTGCCACTTATTGAAGAGGCTGTCTTTTCTCCATTGTATATTCTTGTCTCCTTTATCAAAGATAAGGTGACCATAATGTGCATGGGTTTATCTCTGGGCTTTCTATGTGTTCCATTAATCTATGTTTCTGTTTTTCTGCCAGTACCATACTGTCTTGATTACTGAAGCTTTGTAGTATAGTCTGAAGTCTGGGAGCCTGATTCCTCCAGCTCCGTTTTTCTTTCTCAAGATTGCTTTGGCTACTTGGGGTCTTTTGTGTTTCCATACAAATTGTGAAATTTTTTGTTCTAGTTCTGTGAAAAATGCCAATGGTAGTTTCATAGGGATTGCATTGAATCTGTAGATTGCTTTGGGTAGTATAGTCATTTTCAAAATGTTGATTCTTCCAATCCAAGAACATGGTATATCTCTCCATCTGTTTGTATCATCTTTAATTTCTTTCATCAGCGTCTTACAGTTTTCCGCATACAGGTCTTTGTCTCCTTAGGTAGGTTGATTCCTAGGTATTTTATTCTTTTTGTTGCAATGGTAAATGGGGGTGTTTCCTTAATTTCTCTTTCAGATTTTTCATCATTAGTGTATAGCAATGCAAGAGATTTCTGTGCATTATTTTGTATCCTGCTACTTTACCAAATTCATTGATTGGCTCTAGTAGTTTTCTGCTAGTGTCTTTAGGATTCTCTATGTATAGTATCATGTCATCTGCAAACAGTGACAGCTTTACTTCTTCTTTTCCGATTTGGATTCCTTTTATTTCTTTTTCTTCTCTGATTGCTGTGGCTAAAACTTCTAAAACTATGTTGAATAATAGTGGTGAGAGTGGACAACCTTGTCTTGCTACTGTTCTTAGAGGAAATGGTTTCAGTTTTTCACCATTGAGAATGATGTTGGCTGTGGGTTTGTCATATATGGCCTTTACTATGTTGAGGTAATTTCCCTCTATGCCTACTTTCTTGAGTGTTTTTATCATAAATGGGTGTTGAATTTTGTCAAAAGCTTTCTCTGCACCTATTGAGATGATCATATGGTTTTTCTCCTTCAATTTGTTAATATGGTGTATCACATTGATTGATTTGCATATATTGAAGAATCCTTGCATTCCTGGGACAAACCCCACTTGATCATGGTGTATGATCCTTTTAATGTGCTGTTAGGTTCTGTTTGCTAGTATTTTGTTGAGGATTTTGCATCTATGTTCATCAGTGATACTGGCTTGTAGTTTTCTTTCTTTGTGACACCTTTGGTTTTGGTATCAGAATGATACCATTCTATACCATTGGTATAGAATGAGTTTGGGAGTGTTACTCCCTCTGGTATATTTTGGAAGAGTTTGAGAAGAATAGGTGTTAGCTCTTCTTTAAATGTTTGATAGAATTTGCCTGTGAAACCATCTAGTCCTGGGCTTTTGTTTGTTGGAAGATTTTTAAACACGGTTTCAGTTTCAGTGCTTGTGATTGGTCTGTTTATATTTTCTTTTTCTTCCTGGTTGAGTCTCAGAAGGTTGTGCTTTTCTAAGAATTTGTCCATTTCTTCCAGGTTGTCCATTTTATTGGCATATAGTTGCTTGTACTACTCTGCCATGTTCCTTTGTATTTCTGCAGTGTCAATTGTTACTTCTCCTTTTTCATTTCTAATTGTATTGATTTGAGTCTTCTCCCTTTTTTTCTTGATGAGTCTGGTTAATGGTTTATCAATTTTCTTTATCTTCTCAAAGAACCAGCTTTTAGTTTATTGATCTTTCCTATTGTTTCCTTCATTTCTTTTTCATTTATATCTGATCTGATCTTTATGATTTCTTTCCTTCTGCTAACTTTGAGGTTTTTTTTGTTCTTCTTTCTCTAACTGCTTTAGGTGTAAAGTTAGGTTGTTTATTTGAGATGTTTCTTGTTTCTTGAGGTAGGATGGCATTGCGATAAACTTCTCTCTTAGAACTGCTGTTGCTGCATCCCATAGGTTTTGGGTCATCGTGTTTTCATTGTCATTTGTTTCTAGGTATTTTTTGATTTCCTCTTTGATTTCTTCAGTGATCTTTTGGTTATTTAGTAGTGTATTGTTTAGCCTCCATGTGTTTGTATTTCTTACAGATTTTTTCCTGTAATTGATATCTAGCTTTACAGCGTTGTGGCCAGAAAAGATACTTGATATGATTTCATTTTCTTAAATTTACCAAGGCCTGATTTGTGACCCAAGATATGATCTATCCTGGAGAATGTTCCATGAGCACCTGAGAAGAAAGTGTATTCTGTTGTTTTTGGATGGCAAGTCCTATAAATATCAATTAAGTCCATCTTGTTTAATGTATCATTTAAAGCTTGTGTTTCCTTATTTATTTTCATTTTGGATAATCTGTCCATTGGTGAAAGTGGGGTGTAAAAGTCCCCTACTATGATTGTGTTACTGTCGATTTCCCCTTTTATGGCTGTTAGCATTTGCCTTATGTATTGAGGTGCTCCTATGTTGGGTGCATAAATATTTACAATTGTTATAGCTTCTTCTTGGATCGATCCCTTGATCATTATGTAGTGTCCTTCTTTGTCTCTTGTAATAGTCTTTATTTTAAAGTCTATTTTGTTTGATGTGAGAATTGCTACTCCAGCTTTCTTTTGATTTCCATTTGCATGGAATATCTTTTTCCATCCCCTCACTTTCAGTCTGTACGTGTCCCTAGGTCTGAAGTGGGTCTCTTGTAGACAGCATATATATGGGTCTTGTTTTTGTATCCATTCAGCCAGTCTATGTCTTTTGGTTGGAGCATTTAATCCACTTACACTTAAGGTAGTTATCGATACGTATGTTCCCATTACCATTTTCTTAATTGTTTTGAGTTTGTTATTGTGGGTCTTTTCCTTCCCTTGTGTTTCCTGCCTAGAGAAGTTCCTTTAGCATTTGTTGTAACACTTGTTTGGTGGTGCTGAATTTTCTTAACTTTTGCTTGTCTGTAAAGGTTTGAATTTCTCCATCAAATCTGAATGAGATCCTTGTGGGGTAGAGTAATCTTGGTTGTAGTGATCTTTCATCACTTTAAATATGTCCTGCCACTCCTTTGTGGCTTGCAGAGTGTCTGCTGAGAGATCAGCTTTTAACTTTATGGGGATTCCCTTGTATTTTATTTGTTGCTTTTCCCTTGCTGCTTTTAATATTTTTTCTTTGTATTTAATTTTTGATAGTTTGATTATTATGTGTCTTGGCATATTTCTCCTTGGATTTATCCTGTATGGGCCTCTCTGTGCTTCCTGGACTTGATTGACTATTTTCTTTCCCATATTAGGGAAGTTTTCAACTATAATCTCTTCATATATTTTCTCAGTCCCTTTCTTTTACTCTTCTCCTTCTCGGACCCCTATAATTTGAATTTTGGTGCATTTAATGTTGTCCCAGAGGTCTCTGAGACTGTCCTCAATTCTTTTCATTCTTTTTTCTTTATTCTGCTCTGCAGTAGTTATTTCCACCATTTTATCTTCCAGGTCACTTATCTGTTCTTCTGCCTAGTTATTCTGCTCTTGTTTCCTTCTAAAGAATTTTTTATTTCATTTATTGTGTTGTTCATCATTGTTTGTTTGTGCTTTAGTTCTTCTATGTCCTTGTTAAACGTTTCTTGTATTTTCTCCATTCTATTTCCCAGATTTTGGATCATCTTTAATAACATTACTCTGAATTCTTTTTCAGGTAGACTGACTATTTCCTTGTCATTTGTTTGGTCTGTTGGGTTTTTACCTTGCTCCTTCATCTGCTGTGTGTTTCTCTGTTTTCTCATTTTGCTTAACTTACTGTGTTTGGGGTCTCCTTTTCATAGACTGCAGGTTCATAGTTCCTGTTGTTTTTGGTGTCTGCCCCCAGTGGCTAAGGTTGGTTCAGTGGGTTGTGTAGGCTTCCTGGTGCAGGGTCTGGTGTCTGTGTTCTGGTGGATGAGGCTGGATCTTGTGTCTCTGGTGGGCAGGACCGCATCTGGTGGTGTGTTTTGGGGTGTCTGTGTCCTTATTATGATTTTAGGCTGCCTCTCTGCTAATGGGTGGGGTTGTGTTCCTGTCTTTCTAGTTGTCTGGCATATGGTGTCCAGCACTGTAGCTCACTGGTCGTTGAGTGGAACTGGGTCTTAGCATTGAGATGGAGATCTCTGGGAGAGCTTTCACCGTTTGATATTAGTTGGAGCCGGGAGGTCTCTGGTGGACCAATGTCCTGAACTCGGCTCTCCCACCTCAGAAGCTCAGGCCTGACCCCCAGCTGGAGCACCAAGACCCTGTCAGCTACACGGCTCAGAAGAAAAGGGAGAAAGAAAGAAAGAAAGAAGAGAGCAACCAAACCGAAAAACAAATCCACCAATGATAACAAGCACTAAAAACTATACTAAAGGCCACCAGTGAGCACTCCAACCTCAAGGCACCTAGGAGACAGTAGTACTCATACTTTGTTGCAGTTCAAAAGAAAACACAGCAGAAAACATCCAACTCTAGAACGTATTGGCAAATAATGAAAAATTTATTGCAGATTTTATGGCTTGACAGAGAAGAAAGTTGATATTGCACACTACACGGATGAAATGTAATAAAAATCTCCTCCTCCTTTGCTCTTCCCCCTCAGTTTTTCTTAGACTGCCAGCTGTCACATCTTCATTCTCTTCCCCCGACCCCTCCACTACTTCTCAGAACCCTTCTTACTACTCACATAATTCACTTTTGGTCTTAGACTTGTTTACTCTTCACCCTCCACAAAACAAAACCTCTACCTCCATTTAACAAACCTATTTTTCCTACAAAGCAGTTCAGCAGCCTTCTACTGTAACTCAAGTTTGTCTTTTAGGTGACCAGCTATCCGTTTCAAAGTACTTATCCAAATAACCAAGAAAACCCACGTCTTCTTAAGTGTGTGTGTGTGTGTGTGTGTGTGTGTGTGTGTGTAAGGGAGGTAGAGAGAGACAGAAAACAGAGAAAGAGAAAGAGAAAGAAAGAGACTGCGTGTTGCAGATGTAACTCTCCAAATCAATGCACATTTGTTCCCAAGTTTGGATAAGAACTACATTGTAGGCTGAGAATGTATTATTTTTATTTGGTCATAATTTGAATAAGGAACAATATAAAATGCCAAGAAATTTTCAATCATATCTTCACAATCCTTTTACTAATCTTTACCATACTATTACTTATTCATGTTAATATGATTATTTTTGAACTCTCTTCCTCTGCCATATAAAATATGCATCACTGGATAATTGGATATAAACCAGTGTATGTTCTATTTTAACATTTTCCCTTATACTAGTCTTCTCTACTATCATGGATACTGTACTGTGCTGTCCAAATCCCCTGTTCAGAACAGAGGGACTTATTTCCTCAGCTGATGGGAAGAACTGTCCTCTGTTAAAGAGAGCCTCTTTACTCAAATTCCATGCCTTTGAACTAAGGATAAAAATGGCTCAGCTTCCTCACCCCAGCTCAGGACAACTTGGAAGGGCCATCCCAGCTCCAGGGATTGCTGTGCAGTCAGCTAAGGCCATGTTGTGGTTTCACTGAAGCCCAACTTCTGCTTCCACCCTATCCTGCTGCCTTCTCTTCCCCACAAGGTGTTGGTCCTGAGAGCTGTGCTTTCTGCCCACTAATCTCCATATCAGTGTCTGCTTTCTGGGGAAGCCATTCCCTCATAGTCACCTCCTTCCAGAATATTTGAGGTTGGGAGAGTTTTTCTCACACCTGTTCCAGAATTGCCTGCCCTCAGCTGCTTCTCCTCGTCATGTGCTCCTGTCTGTCACCACTCGCTCTGCTGTGGGCCAGTTCCTGAACCACGATGCTGCTCTCTCCCATCAGGCGCCCCTCTAGAGCATTCCACATGGGGCAGGCACCATTCCCTTTACTGTCTTATTTTTACTCCCTGCAATATCACCCACACCAGGCTACAAAGGTATATCAGAATTATTGAAGCATTGCAGGCAACTGAAAGCTACCGCAAGTAAATATGACTGACTCCATAGTGCAACGAAGAAGAGCACAAAATGTTAAGCCCATTACTGGGGGATCCTCATGGACACACACTGAGTCTTTATTATGTTCTTTGTTGTCAAATCCTTGTCTCTCCCTCCCCCCCCCCCCCACCACACACACACTGCAATAAGCATTTCCATTTTCAAATGTTCATAGTATACCTCTTCTTTCTCTTTTAGGGATTTCCCACTCTCAACCTACAATATTTCTTGGATCATCTCCCTCAGGGATTATCTCCCCCTTCCAGGGTGTTAATTCATTCCCAAAGTCTGGGCATCAACTGGACAGTCCCATGTGGGCAGTGGCACTTCAAGTCAGTCTACAAGCAGTCCAGGTATCAATGTAACATACAGTCTGTCTCCTCAGTTTCCCCAGTCATCCACTGGTTCACTATTAAATCATCTCCTAAGGGCAAGTGAAAATTTGCGGAGCTAGTATTATCTACCTCTGCACTCTGCAATACTGTATCCACTAGCCAGTTCCACTTAGAAGTTCCAGTTACTTCCAATTCTTGAGCTGTGAGTTGATGTATCTCTGGTTTTCATTTTCTCTTGGCTTAGAAATTGGTTATAATTCATCCATCTTGTTTCCACCTCGAAAATTGTGCTGTTGTCATCTTCTTTCCCATTCTTTTTCTTCCATGGATTTATGCTTTAAAAAAATCTTTGTTGTCATTTTAATGGGGTTTTAGGAGAACCTGAGACAAATACATGTTCAATCCACTATGTTTAATTCAAAATTCCAAATACAGTATTCTCAAACAGTTAAACTTTGTCTCATAGACCCTAGGTTTATAATAAAATTGTAGAAAACTCATTATTATGAAATATAGGAATTAGTCTTCAAAAGAATTTGTTGTAGGATAAATATTTTGGCTACCATTGGGGTTAAATCATATTGAAATAGGAGGAAATAGGATTTTCTATAATTCCATATGAAATATATTAAAATAGCATTTCAATATAAGGATTTGTGAATATAGCCTATCAGTTCTTCTAAAATTCCTCAGTCCTTTCTGGGGAAGGCTTCTTCATATTTTTAAACTTCTAAGTAAGAAAAGCAGTCAGGAAAGAATATTTGCCCTAGTAAGCTTTTTCTTAACATTAATTTATGTCTCTTGTGTCCTATTTTTTACCTCAGTCTTTGTCAGGCAATAAAGTAGCATATTTTTAAAATCATGGATGCATTTCATATTTAAAGTTGAGAAAATATGCTTTTATTACCAGTAAGCCAAAGAGTTAGGAAAAATAGCACTTTGTTCTTGAGTATTAAATGGACAAGTCTGAGCAATACACAAAGCAGTGGGAAAAAAAAGATACATAGTTAAGAAATATATTACAAATCTAAAATGCTTTTTTAAAGCACTGAAGTTTGCAACTGCTATGAGATGAGTAATACCCCATAAGATACAGTTGCTGATTTCTATTTTTCAAGGGTTTTCAACAGACACTAGAAAATTTTTGTTCCAGAACAAAGATCAAAGTCTTTTCTTAATTGAATTATAATTGACATACAGTATTATATTATTTTCAGGTGCACAGCATAGTGATTCGATATTTTTATACATTACAAAATGATCACCATGATAACTCTAGCTACCATATGTCACCATACAGAATTATTATAATATTACTGACTATATTCCCTATTCCGTACATTACATACCCATGACTTATTTATTTTATAGCTGAAAATTTATATCTCTTAATCCCCTTCACCTATTTCATCCATTCCCCCCACTCTCTTCCCTTCTGGCAACCACAAGATTATTCTCTATTTATGAGTCTGTTTCCATTTTGTTTTGTTTGTTTGTTTTGTTTTTTATATTCCACATATAAGTGAAATCATATGGTATTTGTCTACCTTCTAGGTCCATCCATGTTTTCACAGATGGCAAGATTACATTTTTTTTAATGACTGAATAATCTCCATTGTATATGTACACTATATCTTCTTTATCCATTCCTTTATTGATGGACATTTCAGTTGCTTCCATATCTTGGCTATTGTAAATAATGCTGCAATGAACATAGGAGTACATATGTCTTTTCAAATTAGTGTTTTTGTATTCTTTGGATAAATACCCAGAAGCAGAATTGCTCGATTGTATGGTAGTTCTATTTTTAACTTTTTGAGGAACCTCCATACTGTTTTCCACAGTGGCTGTACCAATTTACATTCCCACCAAGGTGCACGAGTGTTCCCTTTTCTCCACATCCTTGCCAACACTTGTTTCTTGTCTTTTTCATAATAGCTGTTCTGACAGGTGTGAGATAGTATCTCACTGTGGTTTGATTTGCATTTCCCTGATGATTAGTGATGTTGAGCATCTTTCAGTGTGCCTGTTGGCCATCTGAATGTCTTCTTTGGAAACATGTCTACTCAGATTCTCTGCCCTTTTTTTAATTGGGTTTCTTGTTTCTTTGATATTGAGTTGTATGAGTTCTTTATATATTTTCAATATTAACCCCTTATTAGATATATCATTTGCAACTATCTTCTCCCATTCAGCAGGTTGCCTTTTTTTTTTTTTTTTTTTTTCCTTTTTGTTTTACTGATGACTTTTTCACTATGTGAAAGCTTTTTAGTTTGATGTAGTTCCATTTGTTTATTTTTGCTTTTGTAGCCCCTGACTGAGGAGACATATACAAAAAAAATATTGCTCAGACCAATGTCAAAGAGAGCACTGCCAAGGTTTCCTTGTAGGAGTTTTATTGTTTCAGGCCTTATATGTAAGTCTGTAACCCATTTTGAGTTTATTTTTGTATATGATGTAAAAAAGTGGTCCAGTTTCATTCTTTTGCCTGTAGCTATCTAGTTTTCCCAACACCTTTATTGAAAAGACTGTCTTTTCCCCGTTGTATATTCTTGCCTCCTTTGTCGTAGATTAATTGACCATATGAGCATAGGTTTATTTCTGGGCTCTCTATTGTGTTCCACTGATCTATGTGTCTGTTTTTTGTGCCAGTACCATACTGTTTTTTTTTTTTAACATCTTTATTGGAGTATAATTGCTTTACAATGGTGTGTTAGTTTCTGCTTTATAACAAAGTGAGTCAGTTATACATATACATATGTTCCCATATCTCTTCCCTCTTACATCTTCCTCCCTCCCACCCTCCCTATCCCACCCCTCTAGGTGGTCACAAAGCACAGAGCTGATCTCCCTGTGCTATGCGGTTGCTTCCCACTAGCTATCTATTTTACGTTTGGTAGTATATATATGTCCATGCCACTCTCTCACTTTGTCACATCCCCCCTTCCCCCTCCCCATATCCCCAAGTCCATTCTCTAGTAAGTCTGTGTCTTTATTCCCGTCTTGCCACTAGGCTCTTCATGACCTTTTTTTCCTTAGATTCCATATATATGTGTTAGCATACTGTATTTGTTTTTCTCTTTCTGACTTACTTCACTCTGTATGACAGACTCTTAACTCCATCCACCTCACTACAAATAACTCAATTTCGTTTCTTTTTATGGCTGAGTAATATTCCATTGTATATATATGCCACATCTTCTCTATCCATTCATCTGTCGATGGACACTGTTTTGATTATTATAGCTTTGTAGTAAATTTGAAATCAGGGAGCATGATACCTCCAGCTTTGTTCTTTTTTCTCAAGATTGCTTTGGCAATTCAGGATCTTTTGTGGTTCCCCTACAAATTTTAGAATTATTTGTTCTAGTTCTGTGAAAAATGTCATTGGTATTTTGACAGGAATTGCATTGAATCTGTAGATTGCTCTGGGTAGTATGGATATTTTAACAATATTGATTCTTTCAATCCATAAGCCTGGTATATCTTTCTATTTATTTATGTTGTCTTCAATTTCTTTTATCAATGTTTTATAGTTTTCAGGGTACAGGTCTTTCACCTCCTTGGTTAAATTTATTCCTAGGTATTTTACTCTTTTTGATTCAATTGTAAATGGGATTGTTTTCTTTATTTCTTTTTCTAATAGTTCATTATTAATATATAGAAATGCAACAGATTTCTGTATATTAATTTTGTATCCTGAAACTTTACTGAATTCATTTTTTAGTTCTAGTAGTTTTTTAATGACATCTTTTGGGTTTCTATTTATACTATCATGTCATCTCAAATAGTGATAGTTTTATTTCTTCCTTTCCCATTTGGACACATTTATTTCTTTTTCTTGCCTAATTGCTGTGGCTAGGACTTCCAATACTATGCTGAATAAAAATGGCAAGAGTTGGAATCCTTGTCTTGTTCCTAGTCTTAGAGGAAAAGCTTTCAGTTTTTTGCTGTTGAGTATGATGTTAGCTGTGGGTTTGTCATATATGGCCTTTTTTGTTCCCTCTACCTACTCTGTTGAGAGTTGTTATCATAAAAGGATGTCAAATTTAGTCAAATGCTTTTTCTGCACCTATTGAGGTGATTATATGATTTTTATCTTTTGTTTTGTTAATTTGGTATATCATGTGGGTTGATTTGCGGATGTTAAAAGATCCTTGTGTCCCTAGAATAAATCCCACTTGATCATGGTGTGTGATCCTTTTAATGTATTGTTCAATTTGGTTTGTTAATATTTTATTGGGGCTTTTTTGCATCTATGTTCATCATGGATACTGGCCTGCAATTTTCTTTTTTTGTAGTGTCTTTGTCTGGTTTTGGTATCAGGGTAATGCTGGCCTTGTAAAGTAAATTTGGAAGTATTTTCTCCTCTTCGATTTTTTGAGAATAATTTGAGAAGTCTAGATATTAAATCTTTAAATATTGGGTAAAATTTACCTGTGAAGCCATCTGGACCTAGACTTTTGTTTCTTGGGAGTTTTCTGATCACTGATTCAATTCTTTTACTAGTAATCAGTCTATTCCGATTTTCTGTATCTTCGTGATTCAGTCTAAGATTGTATGTTTCTAGAAACTTATTTTTTCTTCTAGATTGTCTAATTTGTTTTCTAATTATTCATAGTATTCTTTTATGATCCTTTGTATTTCTGTGATATCAGCTGTAATTTCTCCTCATTTCTGATTTTATTTATTTGGTCTCTTTTTTTCCTTGATGAGTCTGGCTAAAGGTTTTTCAATTTTGTTTATATTTTCAAAGAACCAGTTCTTGGTTTTATTGATCTTTTCTGTTGTTTCTTTAGTCTCCATTTCATTTATTTCATCTCTGATCTTTATTATTTCCTTCCTTCTATCAATTTTGGGCTTTGTTTTTTTCTTCTAGTTCCTTTAAATGTAAAGTTAAGTTGTTTATTTGAGATTTTTCTTATTTCTTGAAATAGGCCTTTGTTGCTATGAACTTTCCTCTTAGAACTGTTTCTGCTGTGTCCTGTAGATTTTGGATCTTTCTGTTTCCATTTTCATATCTTAAGGTATTTTTTCATTTCTACTTTGATTTCATTGTTGACCATTAACTGTTTAGTAGCATGCTGTTTAGTCTCCACATGTTTGTGTTTTTTCCAGTTTTCTTTTCTGTAGTTGGTTTCTAGTTTCATACTGTTGTGGTTGGAAAAGATGCTTGATATGATTTCCATATTCTTAAATTTATTGAGACTTGTTTTGTGGTCTGGCATGTGATCTATCCTGGAGAATGTTCTGTGTGCACTTGAAAAGGATGTGTATGTATTCTGCTACTTATGGTAGGAATGTGCTGTATATACTTGTTAATTCTATGTGGTCAAGTGTGTTGGTTAAGGCCAATGTTTCCTTACTGATTTTCTGTCTGAATGATCTATCCATTGATGCAAGTGGAGTATTAAAGTCCCTTATTATTATTGCATTGCTGTCTATTTCTCTCTTTATTTCTGATAATATTTGCTTTGTATATTTAGATGCTTCTATATTGGGTGCATAAATGTTTACAAATGTATCCTCTTGTTGGATTGACCCACTTATCATTATGAAATGCCCTTTTTTTGTCTTTGAACTCTTTATGAGGTAAGTTGCTTATCTCCATTTAATTAAGGTCTTTTTTCTGGGGATTTGCATTGTTCTTTGGTTTGGAACATATTCCTCTGTCTCCTCATTTTACCTGTCTCTCTGTGTTTGTCTGTATGTATTAGGTGAAACACTTACCTCCCTCAGTCTTGAAGTAATGGTCTTGTGTAGGAGATTTTCTGTGTGACCCAGAAGCACAATTTCTCCTGGCCACCAGAGCCACCATGCAACTCTGTGGGCATTCCTTGTGTGAGCTGTGTGCACCCTCTGGCTGTGTTAGGGCCATGGCTACTGTGCAGTGAGGGCAGGGCTCAGGGCACCCACCTAGGCAGATTAAAGCTTGGTTGCTGCAAGGAGGGTGGTGTCTTGGCGTGCTTGATGACCCAGTTGTGGCCCATCCACTGTGTGGGGAGGGTAGGTCTCAGGACACTCGCCTGTCCTGGCTCTGTAAGAGGTGCTGCCTGATTTATTCTTGATATGCTCCTATTGTTGGGTGTTTGCTGAAGCCTATCAGTG
Organism: Balaenoptera ricei; assembly: GCF_028023285.1. Classification (NCBI taxonomy): domain Eukaryota; kingdom Metazoa; phylum Chordata; class Mammalia; order Artiodactyla; family Balaenopteridae; genus Balaenoptera; species Balaenoptera ricei. The sequence goes on from NC_082647.1 coordinate 71,983,337, forward strand.
TTTGAAAGAGAGAAATCTCATTTAGCACTTAATTTCAGGCTCATTAGATGCCAGACCCTCAGACAGCAGCTTTTAAAGTATGCATATGTATTCAGTCCTGTGGGGCCATAATCTTAATGTCTGCTGGCCTCCAGACCAGGAGATCTGCAGGTGTCTCCTGGGAACAGTTGCAAAAATTGTGGCTCCTGATAAGCGTATAGGCTCCTTTCTGGGGAGTCTTAGTAAAGCTAAAGGGGTGTGCAAGGATGGGGTCTCCTTGCTTATGTTTCCTGAAAGCACCTCTTTAGCCTCCAGATGTGAGGTAACCTGAAGTCTGTCCTGCAGGGTAAAACTTCAGGCTATGTAAATAGGTTTTTTTCCATAGGAAGACTGGGGTTGTGTTACAGCCAGCTGTCAGTGCAGTGCCCTGGGAGTGGTAGCCTGCCAAGAACTGTCTTTCTGATTGTTACAGTCCTGTGGAGCTCAGGAATGCTGGTCCCCTTGGCCACCAGGGCCAAGAGATCAAGATGTGTCCTCTGTGTGAATTGCATGTACCCGCTGGCTTTAGCTAGGTAGCTGGAGAGTGTAGGGGTCAGGGCTTGTTCTCTTGCTTCAGGAAGGCAACCAGGAAATGACTTGACTATTTGCACCCACTGGCTTCAGCAATGTACCATGAGAATGCCTTGTCTGTGCACATGTGTTGGCTTTAGGCCAGGGGTGGGAGAACACCAGCCCTAGCCAGGGGGCAGGGAAGTGTTGAGTTGGCAGACTTTAGCTAGGGAGGAGGAGAAAGCCACAACTGTCAAGCACACCTGCCCCAGCCAGGAAGTGGGAGAGTGCTGCAAGCCACTGGAGCTCTCTGGCTTCAGCAACGGGCAGGGTAGTGCCCACAATCGATTGCTTGCCTCCGTGTCCCAGCTTGCCCGCCTGTACTGGCAGGTTAGGTGGGAGTACAACAGTGGTGTCTGTCAGGGTCTCAGTCTCCAGGGAGTGTTTCCACCATCCCCAACTCTCTAACCGTTGCTTTTATAGTCACAAATGACTCTATTTCATGTATAGTTTGGGCACTTTTCAAGCTGCTATTGTTTTGCTGGGTCTCAGGGTGAGTGAGATTGCATGGGAGCCCTTTAAGAGGAGAGTCTCAGTTTCTCATAGCACTTTGGGACCCTTGGATGGCAGCCCCATCGGTTTTCTTTTTTTTTAATAAATCAATTAATTAATTTATTTATTTTCGGCTGCGTTGGGTCTTTGTTGCTGTGTACAGGCTTTCTCTAGTTGTGTTGAGTGAGGGCTACTCTTCGTTGAGGTGTGCAGGCTTCTCATTGCGGTGGCTTCTCTTGTTGCAGAGCATGGGCTCTAGGCGCATGGGCTTCAGTAGTTGAGGCACGTGGGCTCAGTAGTTGCGGCACGTGGGCCCTAGAGCACGTGGGCTTCAGTAGTTGTGGCGCGTGGGCTCAGTAGTTGTGGTGCACAGGCTCTGGGGTGTTCGGGCTTCAGTAGTTGTGGCATGAGGGCTCAGTAGTTGTGGCACACGGGCTTAGTTGCTCCACGGCATGTGGCATGTGGGATCTTCCCAGACCAGGGATCGAACCCGTGTCCCCTGCACTGGCAGGTGGATTCTTAACCACTGCGCCACCAGGGAAGCCCCCTACCACCATTGGTTTTCTAAGCCAAGCATTTTGGGTGCTCCTCCCTCTTGTGTAGATTCTAGGGGCTGGTGTGCCTCATGTTGGGTGCCAATACCTTGCTTCTCCAGGAGCAGCACCTGTCTGGTGCGATCCCTCCCTAATGTATGTCAGGGGGTGGGTTTATTGGTAAGAGCGTTTTTCTGCCTCTCCTACCTAACTTCATGTCATCCTTTTTATTCTTTGCTGTGGAGCAGGTGTTCAGCTACTTCTCAGGTTTTTTTCAGAGGGGATTGATCCACAGGTGGGTGTATATTTGTTGTGTCCATGGGAGGAAGTAAGTTCAGGCTCTTCCTGTGTCGCCATCTTGAACAGCCTCCTCCAAAGTCTCTTTTTGAAGAGTAGGAGGGTGTTATTGATGGGACTGGGGATTTACCCTACTCTGAATTCATTCAGGGAAAGTCAGTTTCTTTAAGGTATAAAAAGAAATGCATCCATAAGAGGTACAATGGTGACATTACGTTTACAAAATACAAATAAATACCAAGACTGGAGGAATAATAAAGAAGCATGCAGTTCCAAACCAACAGAAGTAGTTTAAAATGTTCTTTACTGCATTATGGAACTAATCCCCATTCCTTGAGTTATCTGTATTTTGCTAACTATTTTGCATTTATTAAAGACTATTTTTATTGATTACTTTGATATTTTCCCAACAAACTGCCCCTTTTCAGTTGTTTGGTAGTTTTGTTATGAACCATGATGCTAATGAAATAACCAAATGGGAGAAGAACCACATTTTTTCCTTTCCTTCATATATGGTGAATTTTCCTATTCTTCCAATTCTCCTAACACCTCATTATGCTATTAGACCATCTATTCTAAATTTGCCTTTGGAGTTGGGAGTATTGAACAGCCTCTTTTGAAGACTGACAGGAATATTACTTTCTTCAATCATGGCCCCTAAGAACACACTGTAATGGAAAGAATGCATTTCTGTGACAAGTACTTCAAAAACAGATTTCTTCTTGGTCCATAATTCACATGTTTTATGTGGAGGATCCACTTCCATGCAACCTGCTACTTGTCATGTCAATACTACTATTATTGTGTTAGATATGCCCATTGAAGACACACATGTACATCTTAAGTTGAAACACACACACTCACACACACACATTCACACACACACACACACACATACACAGTGATCTTTCCCTTTCTGGTGAGGCTAAAACTTGGAGGAATACACACATCCCACTTCTGTTAAATAATGTTGGATGGGAAAATCCAGTGTTCTTGAGTTATCTTAGAATTTTGGCTTTGGTGAGCTCCCTGATGTGCCTTAAAACAGTTATCCAGCCTTACTCTTGTGATGATGATAGAGCTATATGGTAGCTGCAATCAGAGCATTTTGTGGTTGACTAATTTAAAACTTTATTCTTAGTACAGGTGGTTTTTAGCCTATATTACCGTCCAAGCAGGAAAACAGGTGGCACAAAGGGGTAAAGAGGGTTTGAGTCACTTCTCATGGAGATGTGGGCAGTGTGAGAGGAGTCAACAAGTTGTAGAGAAGTACCTACAGCCCAGAAATAGCAACAAGTCCTTAATGTCCCTCAGCCTGAGGTGTTGAGGGGTGAAAGCAGTTGAGCAGAACCTTGTGAGAGCTGCATCTGTGGGAGCTGCCGGCTGAAGAAGAATGCAGTCACTGCCAAATTATGGCTCAGTAGGCAGAGCTGGATAGGTTGGACTAAGAATGGTGTGACTTCTCTCTCTGAGCCTCCCACAGGCGAAACCCAACCAGTAGCCCAAAGGCAAGGAAGTCCAGGTGATACAGTCTGCAGAGGCCAGCCTTCTGGGCACAGAGCCAGACTGGGAGGAGAGTGGGCCTAGAGGGAATGGATGAAATATTCCCTTTAAACTGAAAATGTGACCCGATTACTATGAAACTGAAATTACATTGAGATTAAACTGAAAATGTGATTCAGTAAAACTCAGCTACTGATTACGGATTACACAAAGGCACAAATGATGAAGAGCAGAGCATAAATGAACAGTTAAGGTTGGAACCCAAAATGAATTGACACATTTAATAATGTGCTCAGTCAATATTTTGTTCATTTATTTATCCATTCAGTCATCTATTTGTCTATTCAAGGTGAGAGGTTTAATATAAATTGTGATTTATATTCAAAGCCTAACTTAAATTTTAATTAAAAACAAAAACTGTTCCCTTTTTTTAGTGTATCAGAGGGCCAGGATTAGAACTCAGGAATAATAGGGATAAAACAAATACAGTTGACCCTTGAACAACACAGGTTTGAACTGTGCAGGTCCACTTGTATGCAGATTTTTCTCACTAAATACACAGTACGGTATTACATGACCCATGCTTGGTTGAACCTGCGGATGTGGAATCAGGGATGGGAGTCCGACTGTAAAATTACACGTGGATTTTCAACTTCACGAGGTTGGCGCCCCTAACCCTCCTATTGTTCAAGGGTCAACTGTATACAGTATTTTATGTGATAAGCTTATGTGTTCTAAGTGTGTATGCAGACACACCTGGAAAATTTTTTGTTGAAGAGCTAGAGAAAGAAGAAGGAGAAGCAACTAGGCTGTTGGGGCAAAGAGAGAGAGAGGGCTGGGCTGATTTCAGTTAGTAGGGAAAGAGTGGGACCAACAACTTGGAAAAGTGGGTAGCAGCATAGCAGACATACTCATTGGTCCACACCTAGCTGCTAGAAACAATTCTGTGGTAACAGCAGCAGGCTTATCTTCCCCATGGAAATCTATTTGTGCTAGAATGTAATCAATATCAGATTCTTTCTTACTCTGGTGGATGTGGGACGTGGTGAAATGATCGCCAGTGTGAAAAGAAGAATGAAAAGTAAAGTTGTAGGTTTAGAAAAAAAACTTATTTATTGATTCTACATATCTTTCATATAATTGTGTAAATATGGGCTTTAATTTTATGCACTGCTGCCTACTCCTCTAACTCATCTGGAGTGACACAAGGGGGACAAAGTGACTGCCTAGGCACTTATGTAAAAGCTAGGCTGTAGGATCAGACAGAGCTGGCATCTAATCCTGACTCATCACTTACCAGCTCTGTGATTTTAGGCAAGTTGCTTAATCCCTAAAGACTCAGTTTCCTCAAGTGCAGAAGATGGGTTATACCGGTATATTTCTCATCAAGTTATTATTTGGATTGATTGAAATAGCAGAGCAAAATGCCTGATACTTGTTAAATCTCACTGAATGTGAGCTGCTGTGATGTTAAGGATAATACCAATGTGGTCACAATGGCAAGGTCAGAATGGTTCTTTCTGATGGCTACTACTGCTAGGAACAATATCAATGAAATTTCAGGTTTGATAAAATGGCATCATTTGAGAGTGAGTCACAAGTATGTATTATAGACAAAACTGTTACCACATTAAGATTGGTGATAGCACTTTAGTATAGATAGCTAAAAATAAAGAAACATTGTGTGTAAGTTGACTTTTGATCATAAATCCCTCTTAACCAGGGAGAGGCAGTTCACTAGCCTGAAAGGCCAGGCACCCACATCTTAGTTAATTTCTTAGGTCTCCTTGGTTTTGATCTTTGTTTTTTGTTTTTCCAATAAATATAATCTTTCTCACACTATCCTTCTTGGTCTTCTTAGCCTCAGTCCCTAGCAATGGCTCTTTCTCTACTGCTATGGATATTGCAAGGGATGCATGGATTGCTTTTGCAAGTAATCAAGTTTACTGAATACGTGTATTACCAGGACTGGCTGACTTAGTGCTAGAGTCTTACGAGCTTCTTTTGTTTATCTCATATTTCTCAATATTGCATCTTTTGTCTCCTTCATTCCATAATCAGTGAACTGTGGACTAGGACTTTGTGTGCTGCTTCAGCACACTGGTTAGGAGCTAGGCTCTGGAGGCAGACTGCCTGTGTTTGAATTTAGGCTCCAATCTTCACTGGCTAGCTGTGGGATTTTAGCATTAATTAACTTAATCTGTCTCAATTTCCTCTTCTTCAGTGGTGACAACTGTCAGCACCCAAATTTTAGGATTGTTATAACAATTAAATGGGATAACCTAGACCAGTGCCTGGTGTATAGGAAATCCTTAATAAATATTATTATTATATGATTATCAATACTACTTGAGGCTCCTCCCTGTGAGAGGATTGTACTTCCTACTGCATTGAAGTTAGACTTGGCTAAGTGGCTTGCCTTTGCTAATGAAATTTGAGGGGAATTGATGTATGCGACTTTCACACAGAAGCTTTTAGAACCAGTGTCCACCAGAGCTTGGCTCTCTCTGCCAAGAATGCACTTTCAAGATAGCTATGCTCTGCCTGTCTAAGCCCAGGAACAGACACATCATGGAGGAGACTGGCAGCTCACCTGCCAAGGACCAATTTCATGAGCATGAAGTAAACCCTGAGGTTTGGGGGAGTTGTTTGCAGTTGTGCATAACTTAAAGAAAGCAAATATGCCAACAGAATTCATTGTCAGACTGTTACTTGTTCACTGTCTTTATACCTGTAGGGCTTTGTTTCCTTTTCATAGAGTAAAATACATGTTCTGTGGCTTAGTGAAGTTGATCATTTGTCCAATAAAAGACTTGATCTCAGAGCAGTGCCACCCTTAAGACAAGTTCATGTTACCCTCTACTCAGTTCCATCGTTGTCTTATATTTGATATTAAGAGTCACATGGCAATTTATGAAAATTTAGTTATAAAACCCTGGTGTTTTCTCTTTTAAGAATTTTCTGCCAATGACATTCAGATAATTTAAAAGCTGTTTATTGCTGTTCTTTTGCTTGGAAGAAATAATGCCTATAATTTCAAACAGAAATTCATATTACCATAAATTATTAAAAGAAAAAAAGACAATGGCATAATGGGAATTAATTTACTTAATACTTTCTATGTGTTCCTGAATTGCATGAAAATAAAAATTGGGAATTTTGAAGTCACTAGAAAAGCTCATTATGTAATAAAATCCAGAGATTAAATTTTTTAAACACTTGTTCATAAATTTTATGAAAAATTTCCATAGATTTTCCAATTATACTTAACATTACATGATTATAGATTTCAATGATCAAAACTATTATAAAACAAATAATTTTTTGTTAATAATCACTCCCCAAATTAATCTTTTTTTCTAAATTTAAATTTTCTTAAGACTATTTTTATGGTTGTATCCTAGCCACAGGAACTATAGAAGAGAATGTACTCCTTTATAGGCAATTACAATCATCTTTAGAGAAGGAAGGTGGATTCCAGTGTTCTGAATGTTCAGAAATAATAACTGCAAAGTTAACAGCAGAAGATTTAGAATGGGACAGCAGAAAAGGAGGGTTATAGTGGTAAACTGTCTTTAAATACTAATCCAAATAGTATCAAATGTATTGGAAAATTTTTACCATGTATGGAATTTTGGCTCAGAAGAAAGTAATAGGTTAGAAAAGGATGGTAGGCATACTTTTCTTCTTTCTTCCTTCTTTCCTTCTTTCCTCCCTCCTTCCCTCCCTCCCTTCCTTCCTTCCTTCCTTCCTTCCTTCTTTTTTGTGCTTACACAGAAAAGGCAGAGTGGGCAAGAATTTCACTTGGAGCAGGATGCTGACACAGAAGGTATGTGTTAGGTCGGAGAGGGGCTCTTAGTTCTGAAAAAAATCAGGACCGGACTGTGGTCTTCGGCTAGTTACTTAAAACTTCTGGATCTCAGTTTCCTCATTTGTAAAATTGAATTGGATTAGATTTAATCACTAAAATCAGGGTAACAAACTTCTGAAACTCCATGAAATTCTGTAACGAAACACAGTCTTTTTAACAATACTGAGTAACAGAATTTTTCTAGTAGAGCCAATGTCAATTTTTTGAAACAACTTTGGAGTTTTGGAAGATATTATGGGTTGGTTCACTCACCCATTCAAACTCTCTTTCCCTTGTCTTTCTTTAATATAGAGGCTGGAAAAATAAATATGAAATAAATATGAAATAAAATTTGCTATCCCAGCCTCCCTTGCAGACAGGGTTGATGGCATGACATAGCTGTGGCCAGTGAGAACTAGGTAGTAGTCTGTTTGGGACTTCTGAGAAAGTTTCTGTTTCCTTGGTATATGTGTTACCTATTTTATGTTTCCCCTCACCCTTGCCTTTTCCTACCCTGTAGAAAGTAGATTTGATGTCTGGAGCTGCAACAGCCATTTTAGACAATAAGGAAAAGGCCTTGAAAAATCACAAAAACTTGGTCTTCCATCCTTGAGCTACCAAACCAATACCAGCAGCTTCCTATCTCCAGACTTCTTATTGTGCTAAAAATATAAATAAATAAAACTTTTAGTTTGCTCAAGGCACAGTTTATTTAGACTTTCCACAGCTGAAAGCAAACTTTAACTCTTAGAGGACTGAAAATAGACTCCTTTAAAAAGGAAGGCGTCCTAAAATTTGTAGTATATGTTTATTCATATGGCAAACAACATTATGCAGCTGGTTGAACAGCCTAAGTTCAAAAGGTAACATTAAATTTATACTTTCACGTCATAAGGTAACATTTTTTTAAGAGCTAAAATATAACTTAATGATTAGTTCAAGTATAGTGAAAAACAACCCATTAATTTGTTCAAGTTCTTCCTTTAACTTAATTGGCATAAAATTTAGTTATATTAAGAATTATTTTCTAATAAACACTTTTAATTTACCCACCAGTATTATGTATAAATATAGGCATGTGCATTTAAATATGCATCTAGATTTTGAATGAATTTCTTTCACTGTAAGCTGATTAGCTATAGATTAGAGGTACATAAATCACTTTAATACGGATATGAAAACTACTCTTTTAAAAGAAACTCACTGTGCAAGTATAAAAAGCAAAGGCTTTTCTTTGATTGTTTCATAATTCGAAAACTCGGTTTGACAGCCTGCTAACATGCACGTGATAAAAGCACTTCACATCTGTATGTGACTAATTGCAGTTCAGCGTATTTCATAAATGAGCAAGGGGTTGTGATTAAACTCTACTATGACCCACACATTTTTGCTTAAGAAAGGAATTATTAAAAATAGAGGCAGCATATTCATCTAGTTTCCATTCAATATTTAGCAAGGGAAAGAAATCCTCAATGCGTAACATTACAACCTCTATTAGTGCATAGACCTCTCCCTTCAATGGGGAATTCCTGAACAGATGATGAGCAATACAGTATCCATTGTTGCAGACCTAGAAATGGACAAAATGAATTCAGAAAAAATAGTCACTTAAACCTCCCGAGGAGGTTATCAGCAGCCATGAGAAAAATTATTTTCAAAATGAAATGACTTCTAGGAAAAATTGATCTCAGTGAAAACTGGAACTTTTATGGAGAGGACTAATAATGTGCTCAAAGATTTTTTGGGATTACGAACAAAATTAAAGGTACATGATGGAAAAATGCTACAGTGGGTATACAGAATTGGCCTTGCAAGTTGGGTACTTTCTGAGTTCAAGAGGCTCTGCTTGATGATGGATATATCCTCTTCTCTTATTATAGATGCACATGCTGACTCAGTTTTAAATCTGACCAGGGAACCCAAACTTCAGGGCCACCTTGCACGGAACACTTTCTGGGAGGTCAGATGCACAGACTGTGGGAATATTGCCTGTCATTCTTATAACTCTTACAGCTCTTTTTTTTTCATCCTTTCATATTTGGTATTATACAGGGAAAGAGCCAGTTGGTGGGTCTGAAGCTCATACATATTTGGGGCCCTATTAAGTAAAACAATACTAAATTATAAATACAGAGCCTTAGAAGATGTCTGTGCAAATGAGGGTCTCTGAAACCGAAGCCTCATTAGCTTCATAGTAAAATCATCCTCTGGTATATTATTCTAGCTAAATGTCTTTATCTGTTACTTCTAAATATTGTATCTTTACTTTTTAAATGGTATCACCCTGAAACTAGTATTCAGAAAAAACAAATTACAGGATCTGCTACAGGGTTCTGCACTTAGTGGGTGTTCAATTAATTTTATTGACAGTGTCATAAATAAAGGATGGGATTTTTATCATTCATAAGAAACATTTATTTTTAAACATAATGGAAAACGATTTTAAAACATACCTTTGTCATAACAAAACACAAAGAGGTCCTAAAAGGCTGTACTTCAGAGGTGGTCACTGATGACAACTGAATCAAGCATAGCACTTGGTGGTCCAATTATAGGAACTCAGGAAGGACTCTGCAGTCAGACTGGATAGGTTAGGCAAAGGTGTGGTAACAACAAACCCCCAAATATCAGTGGTTTATTCCTTGCTGATATTTATGTCCTCTGTGACTTGGTGGAGGGCTCAGTGTGGCCTTTATTTCTGGAAGGGACTATCCTTATCTGCTAAAATGCTAATCTAGTGGCTGAGGGCAAGAGAAATAGAGGAACAACAGGAAGGCTGTTAAAGATTCCCCTTGAAAGTGGCACATCACTTCTGCTAACATTTCATTGGATAAAATAAGTCATATGGCTAATCGGTGTAGTGGGAGGTCTGGCCCCCTGGGGGATGCCCCAGACATTTCAAATGGTAATAAAATGTATGCAGTACTTCTCCCTATAAAGAAAACTACACAACATCTAGCATCACCACCACCACCACAAACACCTCATTTGTCTTCCCTTCTATGCCTAACATTTAAAAAAAATGGAGCTTTATCATAAGGCTTTTTCTTTTTCTGCTAAAATGCAGAGAATATTATCCATTTTCCTGCAGGGAAAATTTTTGTTTAAACCTAGTCTTGCAATCCATAACAGCCTATGATGGTGAGGGCACTATGCTAACCCCTGGAGAAGAAAGTACAAATGAGTGCACAAGAATTCCAAAAAAATTATGTAGATACTCTGCCCTAAAGGAGGCAGGGCTAAGTGCTCACTCCTTACGTGTGTGTAGGCTGTGCATAGTGACTTCCTTCCAAACACTGTTTCAACCAGGTCAACATCGACAGGGATAAATCATGTTGCTAACATGTACTGTTTATATGATGTGCTGAAAAGGCATTTTATGATCTTCGTCACCAAACCCATAAACCCAGTCTCATCATGAGAAAAATGTCAGACAAATTCTAAAAGTGGGGCATCCTACAATATATTTGATCATTACTGCTGAAAACTGTCATTGTCATGAAAAACAAGGAAAGCCTGAGAAACTGCCACAGCCAAGAGGAGCCTGAGGAGACATGATCACTAAATAGATTGTGGGAACCTTTGATGGGACCCTGAAACAGAAAAAGGACATTAGGTAAAAACTAAGGAAATATGAATAAACTATGGACTCCAGTTAATAATAATGTATCAACATTAGTTCATTAATTGTAACAAGTATACAATACTAATATAACATGTTAACAACACGAAAAATGAAGTGTGTATGTGGGGGAATATATGGGAACTCTCTACAGTATCTTCTCAATTTCTCTAAAATATAGCCTATTAAAAAAAAAACTACAAGAAGTTTATCTCTTGTAAAAATAAAATACAGTGTGTGTGTGAAAAAAAAAAAACCTACAAGAAATAGGAATGAGGATCTATGTTCTCCCACTGCTCGGTTGAGGAGAGAGTAAAACCAGAAAAAAAATTATAATACAGTGTCATAAATGCTGTAATTTAGGTTGGAACAGAGACCTGTGGGAGCACCATCACAACTTTTAAGAGAAACTTTTCTACTAAACCATATCTTTAGAATATTTGAATCTCCTGTAGCACCCAGCAAGTGCCTTGCTCAAAGTCAGCATTCAAATATCTAAGAGAATGACAAGGAATTCAGCTCCTTGTGAAATGACCTAGATGAGGTAGACATAAATAATTAGAGTTGGGCTTCCCTGGTGGCGCAGTGGTTGAGAATCTGCCTGCCAATGCAGGAGACACCGGTTCGAGCCCTGGTCTGGGAAGATCCCACATGCCGCGGAGCAACTAGGCCCGTGAGCCACAACTACTGAGCCTGCGCGTCTGGAGCCTGTGCTCTGCAACAAGAGAGGCCGCGATAGTGAGAGGCCCGCACACCGCAATGAAGAGCGGCCCCCGCTTGCCGCAACTAGAGAAAGCCCTCGCACAGAAACGAAGACCCAACACAGCCAAAAAGATGAAAATAAATAAATAAACTAAAAAAAAAAATAATAATTAGAGTTGAGTAAAGAATAACTACGGCCTGTACCACCTCCCTAAGGGGTAAAAACAAGTTCAGTTTGGCCATACACACCTTTATTACATAAATATCTAGTGAAATCCCAGCGATATTTTTTTTGTGTGCTTCAAAAAAGGTGTTTTTGATGCTTCAAAAACGTCACATGAAAGGTTTTCTTGAGAGACAATAGAGGGAAAATTGTTTCCTTTTGAGTCAGTAGTAGGCAAACAAACACCATCTTAAAAAAAAAAAAAAAGGGCTGGACACTTGACCATTTCAGAAAGGGTTCTATTTTGGAAAGTAAAGGGTGAAAAGTCACTAAATGTTTATACCTGCTTATACCTAATTCATATGAGAATGAGGAGCTTCCCTAAAATAGTCAATACAACAGATTTCACCACTGAGAGCCCATTACAAGATCCATCATGCTCATCAATGGAATTCCTAGCACAGACAGAAAATTAAGCTAGACGAAGTTCTAGCACCAATGGCCTTAGGAGTGTGACCTTTTTACTTAAAGGTAGCTGACAACGCTTGGAATGTGAATTCTTGATTAGAGCAAAATGAGGGTTAAATCTAACCACAACGTGCCTTCATTCTACCATGAATGCTGGACTATTTTAGATTAAATTACGGGCACCATACCACTAACTTTCTCGGAGTTATCCTGGTTTTATGGCATTGGTAGTTTGGCTTTAATCTTAGGGTTTAAACTGAACCCTGCCTCTAACTTGAGAGACCTTGGTCAAATCACATCACTTCTCTGGATCCAGGTTCCCTCCTCTGAAAATGAGGGCACTGGGTTAGGTCTCTCTTGTTCTTTACATCTGAGCCAGCTGTGTTTTACATGACACATAGAGGAAAACATAAACGTATATGTAGAAACACTATAATTCGCGTGAGGGTCAAATTATAAACAGTGTACACCATAAATATTAGCCTCTTCGAGTGACCACATGTTAGCGTGAGACAAGTATGTTTAGGGTTACATTTTTTAAAAAACATCTTTCAGTGTTCTACGCTTTATAAATAATTCTATAGGTATTACTGATACTGATATGGACTAAGTTACAGGAGTTAAAAAAAAAAAAGTCCACAAAATGAAAATACTAACCACTGAAGGGGATAACCTCGTCAATTCTCGGACCTACTGACTCTACCTTCCTTCTCTTAGGGCTGGTTTCAGAGCAGATGGTGGTCTCTGTTCAGCCTTAAAACGCCACAAACCTACTTTACGTTCCCAGTAGCCGTCACCATATTTCCTCGCGTTTCCCGTTTGGTCATTAAAACCCCAAATGGAAAATCCCCTTGAATGATCCTTTGAAGTCCAAGCAACTGTGGGGACGCTCCAGGTACCGCCCCAAAACGCTCTCTTCTCTCAAACAAGAAGTCGCGGAGCCGTGCAGCCGCGGACGCCGCGCGCACCTGAGCGGCCGGCTCCTTCCCGGCGCGGTCCTCGGCCCGGCCCCGGGCTGCCCAGGGGCCCTGCAGGGGGAGCGCGAGCCCCGGCCGCCCCACCGGCACCTTGCATCTCGCGTGGGCGTGTTTCGCTTCAGAGATCTCAGGTCGGCTCAGGCGCCCCGTCCTTCCCCGGGGAACAATCGCCGGTCCAGCCCCGAGCTCCCCTCCTCTCCACCCCCGGCGGCCCTCTGGCCCCCCCTGCCCCCCGCGCGTCCTTCCCCGCGCCTCGGCCGCACGCCCAGGTGTCCCCGCATCCCTCGCTCTCCCGCGCCCGTGCGTCCCGGGTCTCCGGCGCCGGGGTCCGCGCTCTCGCCGCCGGTCCTGCCTCTCTTCTCATGCGGCCCCGCCCAGCCTCAGCCGCGGCGCGGCTCCCGGCCCGGCCTCTCAGTCTCCCTCCCACCTCCGCCCCCCACCCCTCCCAGAGAGTTGCTATTTTTAGCAAATCCTCTGCGCGCCGCCACCCGCTCTGCTCGAAGCCGCGCGGCCGCCCTCGCGAGCTACCCCTCCCGCGCGGCGGCAGCGGCGGCGGCGGCGGCGGCGCGTCCCGCACAGCGCGTAGCGCACACCCAGCCCGCCCCGCCGCGCCCGCCGCCCTCGCCTCCGTCTCCTCCTCAGGCGCCTGCCGCGGCCGGTTAAGTCCCTGCTGGCGGAGCAGCGGCGGTCCCCGAGTCAACTTTCAGTCACCCCTTTGCTTCTGCCTCGCCATTCTCTTCTCCTCCGCGAAAGATGGCTGTTTGGAGAAGGGGGAGAAGTTAGGGGGTCGTCGGCGCGGGGCGAAGGAGGGCGCGACAGCCTCGGCGGGAGCGGGCGGAGGTGAGTGGCACCACAGCCCGGTCCGCGGCTGGTGGCCGGAGAAAACCCTGGGAACGGGGTGGGGGCCGAGCGTCCTCCGGATGCGCCGCTGTATTCCCTACTCGGGCTCCCCAGGTTAACAGCATCCCAGTCCGGACCCCGACGCAGCTTGCCTGGCATCTCGCAACCCAGAGGTTGGTGGGTTTAAGGGCGCCTTGGCCATAAGTTCGGTGCCAGGTGATATTTTGGTGCAGACCTCGACATCTGGTAGACTGGCCGAGGCGTGGGGTCGTCGGCGTGATGTCCCCCCCGCCCGCCGACACACACACACACAGCCGGTGGATGTTGGAGCCGAGTTATGAATGAAAAGTTTGTACTGCCAACGTGTTGCTTGAGGGCAGCAATACTTAGTGGGGGTACCTTTGATGTTTCTTGGGGGACTTCAGCTCCAAGTCCATACATGAGAATTCTGGGTTTCAAGAAAAGTTCCGGAGCCTGGGGGATGGGAGATAAAGCAGTTCCTCGGCTAGTGGAAGGAGAGTGATGAATCGTAAACTTCTTGAGGTGAACTGATTAATTCAACGCCACCCGAGGGTGTCGCAGTGAGGACCAGAGGGAGCCGAGGACGGGGGCGTTCCCTGAGTGCCTAGCGGGCGGCGTTTGTTTGGCTTGGAAGCCATCGCCCCGTGGTCCGCAGTGAGAGGTGCTGGAGTCAGAGGCCTGAGCGTCCCTGGTGTGCCTGGAGCGGGACCGAGGCCGAGAGGAGAGGGGGCTGCGGCGGGAGCGCAGGACGCCGTTCCTGGCATGTGGAACTGGAAATTCTCTAGTGAGTCTCCTGTGCTCTAATTTCAAGAGTATCTGTCGTGTTTGTTTTCCCTGCCAGGGAGGTGTGTGTAATCTCCGAAGAGGAACTTTTAGATTAAGTAACTAGAGCATTTTGAAATCTGTGAGGAATGGGATATCTACGTAGATCCCATTATACGTCTGTATTGTGTGTGTGTGTGTGTACGCGTGTGTATACGTAGAATGTGGGAGTGGGGTAAGAAGGGCTTTAAAAGTTTAACTTCAACCGGAAAAGAAAATGAAGAGTTAATTTTTTTCTGCCCAAGTGGTATAACAATGCTTATACAACTAAATACTCTTGTTGTGCTGAGATTTATCATAAAGGGTAAGATTTAGGAATTACAGGTATTTGGAGTACAATCATGTTTTCAAATCTTACAGGCATGATTGAAATCTAGGAAAAGGGAATAAGTACATAGAGAATCTGTATTAAAGAAAAAGTAATTTAAATTACTTGGAAAGAAAATCTTTTGACATTTGAAAAGGTCTGGATGCTATTTTCTGATGTTCTAGAAATCTTTTTAATCCCATAATTAATAACAGCACAGAATAAGTTGCAGTTGGTAAATGAGGACAATTAAAAATATCATGTTTGGAAGGGATATCTTTTGAACTACTCTTCGGTACTTTGGGTGTTTATTATGGAAATTATTGCGATATTTGCTTTTTACCACAGATAATTAGTCCTCCTTTTCCTTTTAAACCACTGTTCCAGTTTGGACCAGTTTAATTACCCAAACATCAAATCACTGACATGCCTTCTGAAAAGCATTTGTATTTAAAATGCTTATTAAGAATATTATATTTTCAAAAGGACAAATAATTTCATCAGTTGTAAAACTTTCTTGTAATTTAGTTTCATCCATTTTGTTTGAATGAGGCAAATCTCAAGAAGAGAAGCATTTTCTTGGGATATGTTATTTTCTGTGTGGGAAAAAGTGAATGTCTTCATATATGTTTCAGTCATAAACAGGTGTATGTAGAGTAGGAATCCTGAATCTGACCTTTGATATCAGCCTGCCAGCTAGAGGGAGGGATGCTTTCCTGGCTCTCCTCCTGCATCGATCATCTCCACTACAGAACGGACACGGTTAGATGCCTACAAGGTTGTTCAGAAGGAAGTTTAGAGTTTTAAATTAAGTACCAGCTTATGGTTAGGAGGGAGGTGGGGTTTTTTGTTTTTGTTTTGTTTTTTTCCTCGGTCTTCCTGTTTCTCTCCTTCTGCAATTGATTCAGCCTGTTGGGCTGGCCTTTATTGGCAAAATCAGACCGTACACTCTGGCTAGAGAGTGTTTGGCATATTAAACTGCTATCTTCTGTAAAAATGAAAATGGCTCTTCTGAAATTAAAAAGGTAATTTTAAACATTATCATAGACTGCTATGATTGTTCTATGCCCATTATTATAGTAGACAGAGTTGCTTTATGAAGTTACTGCCATTATCTATAAATACTTATTGTGTATATTTGGCATGCATTTGGATAATATTTGGGTTTTAAGGAGTTTTAAATCATGAAGCCAACTGACCAGATAACCTTTTTAATTAACTAGTTTAAATGATACACATAGTTCAGATTTATATTGATATCTGCATCGAAGTTTGTTTTAGGGTTATATAGCTTTCATTTCTTTCTATTAGCGTTACTTCTATTTTGAATTTGTTTAAATATTACAACATATTATACTGTAATTTACACCTGCTCAGTGGGGAAGGTGTAGGTTATTCTTAAATAGAGATATGGAGAAGTAGCTAACAAGGAGAGTCATTTGAGAAGCATATGGACATCATAAAATCCTTCTGTATGTAGCATCTGTACCTTCTCATTAGTGAAATATTGTAGTCATGGATATTTTTTGTTATTATATCCAAATATGGCTTTTTATATTTGATTCCATAGATTTTTTTTAAAGAATGTAATTTATTTGAGTATTTAAGTTAGTGGGGGCTTTTATTGTTTGAAGCCTTTTCCTTTCAACAAAGACACCATACTTAATTTTTATTGTACCTGTCCACAGATACATACCATTGTTTCCTAGCTTGTGATTATAACTCTTACCTTTCCCGGTGATGCTTCAAAACATTTGAGAGATAGGTAGGAAGACATACTGTTCTCATTTTCAGAAGGAGGCAGCAGGTACACTGATAGACCCAAGGTCACACACTACTGAATCAGTGTGAAGCTGAGGATAACATCTATATTTCCTGTATCCTAGTCACAATAGCAAGCTGCTCCCATGGCTGTGTTATGACATTTCCATAAATTAAACATTCCTAGATGTTTAAAATGCTGAACTCTGTAGATGTTCAGGTCAGATTTTATGCCAGGCAATATAGTCCTAAGTGACTGGGCCCTTACTGTTGCCTGCTGACGGGGGAGACTCATGACTCCAGTAGCTGGTTTTAAATCAATTATACCCACCTCTGAGGGGTATCCACTCTTGCAATCAGTCCGTATCCCACACATCCCTTTGCTCCCACTGGCCCCACCTTATCAACTGCATGCTGCCCTTTTATTGGTCAAAGCTGCTTTGAAGTTTATCAGCACAGTTGTCAAGCTTGAGGATCATCAGACTCCCTGGTGAGAGAACTCAGAACGTGATTTTTGAAGAGAGTATTGACAGAGGACAGTAATGGACTGTCCGCTCTAGAGGCAGCCAGTATCAATTAAGGTACATGTTGTTTTTTTAGTGTCAGGATATCCACTTTCTCTTATTACCTCTGCTTCTTTAGAAATCAAAGTGAACAGAGAGTTTATGCAGTTATCTAGTCATTTCTGTCCATGTAGACCTCTTATCTTGATAAATCAGACTTAAAAAAAAGAAAAAGGATAGCAACTTGTTCTTCTGTAGGGAAGGTACTCTTAAGACTTTTTCTTCATCCTCCCAAATGCCCTCTCCTTCAAATTTCACCAGAACTTTTGAGAGTAATTACCTATTTGATTTGTAAGAGCCAAGGTGATAGACTTTCGATATTGGATTATTAGATTCAAAAGTGGAATACATTATCCAGGATGCAGAAGAAACCATTGCAATTTCATAGAAAATAGTAATATATAATCTTATGTAAGCTCACATGTATTTGATGAAAATACTTTCAGCATTTTTGAATAAGCAGATGGTACCAGGAGCTCTCTACTCTATTCTGTTAATATATATATGTGTGTGTGTGTGTGTATGTGTGTGTGTGTGTGTATATATATATATATATATATATATATATATATATAAAACTGTTCTTTTCTCTAAATGTATGGTTTATAAGAGCTCATTCAGATCATTTTAAAATGTGAAATATTGAAAAAGAAGTGACTATTCAAGTGTGGTTTGCTACTTACTATAATGAATTCTCTTTAGAGTCCCCCCAAAGAAGAATACTTCCATTTGTTATATTCTTTGCTGTACCAGAGAGAGTATTGCATGCTGCTGGTGAGATTGAGGAGAGTTGAAGTTGCTGGAAATGGTACTTTCTTCCCATTTCTACAGAATCTGTGATAAGGAGATGGGTGTGGACTAGTGTAGTTTGAATGGAATAGTGACGCATGGAATTTGAAATGGCCATTAAAAGAAGAATAAGATTCGGATCACTGAAATATCACTGGAGATATTTGGTAGCAAATCATTGAAATTAACTTTAGTTAATTTAGGCATTACATAAACTTATTAGAGGATATTGACTCGATTTGTTTTCTTTTGCTTTGTCACGCATTACCACAAATTTAGCAGCTTGAAAAACACATATTTACCATCTCAAGTTCATTGCTCAGGAGTTCACACGTGGCTCAACTGGATCCTCTGTTCAGGGATCTCACCAGGTGTTGGTCAGTGCCGCAGTGTTATTACAGGGTCACTGGGGAAAGATCTGCTTCCAAGCTTTCTTAGATTGTTGGCAGAATTTATCTCCTTGTGGTTGTAGGACTGAGGTCTCCATTTTCTTGTTGGCTATCAGTCAGAGACCACTCACAGCTCTTACAGACTGCCTGCTGTACTTTGCAATTTGATCCTCTCACAGGCACGAGTGACCCTCTTACAACATGGCAGCCTACTTTTTAAAGCCAGTAAGGAAGAGTCTCTTGCTCCAGTATGATATAACATATGGGAGTGACGTGACATCACCTTTGCCATATAACATAATCTAGTCAAGGGAGTGACATTTATCACCTTTGCCATATTTTATTGGTTAGAAGCAAGTCACATGTTCTACTCAGACTTAAGAGGAGGGGACTATAGAAGGACATGACTCATTGGAGGTCACCTTAGCATGTGTCCACCACATTGACTAGTTCATAGAATCTCTGGGATAGACAACAGACCTGGCTTAGAAGCCACTCAGTCAGAGCAGTGCTCAGAATCACTCTGCAGAACTGATTCTGTGAGATAGCATTGCTGTCACTGTTGGCACACCAGCTTCTATAGTGGAAGGTGGGCTCTTTCATAAGAGAGAGAATTCTCCATATATAATAGTGGGGTTCACTTGTTCATGGCCAAAAAGAATGATGTATTCATTGCTAAGGAAGGAAGGAGAGAAAAATATGAGCAAGTGATTGCTTAATGAAATGTTGAAGTTTTCTACCAGGGTAGGTATGATGACCATCTGGAGATGGGATTGGATTGGAGAGTAGCTAGGGTCGTGCAACTCCTTAGAAAGAAAACTCTCCTGCGATTTAGGAGAATGGTGAGGACTCATTTAGGAATGGTGGTTATAAGAAAGGAGTCTGAATCACTAGCATGTATGTTAGTCTAGGAATTGACTTAATTAGTCTCCAATATATTCCACATGTGAAAGGTTTTTAAGGGACTGGGCCCATCAATCCGTAGAGGGAACCAACCTTGTGATTTGGAGTCCTACAGTGTGGCCTCCCTTTATCTTACAAGATGGAACCGATCCAGAGACCATCTTAGATCCACTGTACATCTGTGGCCCAATGACTATGGGGCATTGTATAGGGACATGGGGGTCTATGGAGCATAGCTAATGCCCAAGCTCTTTGCAGGAATGATTTTATCTAATCTGCCTCTCATCTCTAGCAACTGAGTTCAAGTTTCCCTAGTTCCACCTCCCCTCTCTCCCTCCCCCTCCCCCCAAATAAATGGAGACTTTGAAAGGTTAAACGCTAACAGTCATTCAGATAGCAGTGGCACCAGGGTTTGAATCTAGGTCCGATTTCAAAACCCGTAGTCTTGTAATATACATCTCATACTCACATGCAGTAAGTGAAGTTTCCAGGGGAAAAGCTTGTTTTTTCCATTGAAGTGAATGTCAGCACTACAGTTGTTCTTAGGTTCCTTCGTTCATCTTGAGAGAACTGGATACTGGAAGATGAGGGTTAGAGAGAGGAGTGAAAGAGTGTGCTGTATCATGCCTTCTTTTATTTTCCCGGCAGGAAGTACAGATTATAGGTCTCTCTTCTATATAAAAGTAAGAGTGTGGAGTGGAGGCTCTGTATTTTTATTTCTACATATCATTTTGGCGGAAATCAAAAGCTCTGTGTCTCTTTTCTCTCCTATATGTAGATTTCTACTATTAAATTCAATCAGGAAACTTGAATTCTCATTGCTTTTTCGGCCATAGGGTTCTTTCTATACAGCTTTTTCAGTAGATGCCACAGTTTTGATCTACTTGAAAAGTCTATTGAGACATTCCTCCTTTGTTCTTCTATTACTCAGTTCCCCTTTCTACTCTGTGGTGGCTCTGAATTCTATTCATAGATATTCTACTTTTTTTTCCCTTCTGTTTTATGTACTTAAATCTCTTCTTTAAATGGATCTAGTTCCATTGATCGGAATCATTGGCCCAGATCCCCTTACTGCTCTATTGCAAAATGCAAGCTCAGTGTGGGACTCATCTGTATTCTGTTAATTTTACAGAGTTGTACCCTATGTCCCACCATGGTCTGAGGAAGACTTTAAGATTTCCCTGGGTATTTCAGTCAAAATGTAAACATTTTAAACCCAATACCCCCAAACTGTACTTTGATTGGATTGTGTTAGGTCAGGTGTATACCTATGAACCACTCATCTGTGGCCAGGTAGACAGGGTATTGGGATGGCCCCATCTGGCCTCAGGTGTCTGCCCTTCTAGAGTAGGACTGTTTGCAGAGAGGGAAATTGTGAGCCACTCAGCCTGATTATGGTTGACTACAGTAACTTCATCCAGAGCAAGCTACAGCTCAGGAATTTTTGAAATAAACTTATTTCTTCATTCAGATAGATTTTCTAACTTAGCTTAGGCCCGATTTGACTGTAAAAGTCGAAACTCCTTAGCGTGACACCTAGATTCTCTCATAGACTGGACTTAGCCTATCTTCATTACCTTTACATTTTTAACTCTTGCCACTCCCTGCCTTACAGCTTTAAGGATTTAAGCCCTAAGCTTGGAGCTACCAAGTGGCTTAGATTTTAGATAATGGGAACAGGCAGCCTGAGAGAGTAAGTCAACATGTAAAGAAAAGATGTGCACATCTGTGCCTGTGTGCGCACGTGCATTTGTGTGTGTGTGCGTGTGTGCCTGTGTGTGTGTGTGTGTGTGTGTGTGTACCCATGCATGTGGTGGGTAGGGAACAAATAGTAGGAGCATTTCAGTTTCTCAGTTCCTGCATCCAGGCATTCTCAGGGTTGTTCTACCACTGATTTTTCTGGGATTATGTTATGTGAGCAATGAATTATCCATAAATTGAATTTCTGCCCCTTGCAATTGAGAGTACTCAGTAGCAGAGGTTTCTGTCAGCCCAGCATTTGCAGTGTGTTTTTTGAACCAACTTCTTCCAGAACTATCGTGGCCATCTCTTAGCCAAACTCAGACTTTCCTCCTCTGTGGTTTTACTTAAGAAGCTACGCCTTCTCTGCTTTCCTTTTCCTCTAGGCCCAACTTATGTCCCTCCTCCTTTGTGATGCTTCCTCTGATTTCGGCAGCTCCCCATGATCTTGTTCCTCTCTGAATTCCTGCAGTAATTTAGAACTATGGCAGTGCTTCACACAGGCTTACAAGTTGAATTTTAGTATTAATTGATTGAGAAAATCCATAATACAAAAAACGACTACTGTATGAGTAAAGCCTTTAAAAGAATTGGCCTTTTATTACCCAGAACAGCATCTTTATACTTTTGAAATATGGTAGTAAATTTAATATATGGAATGATTTACATATGTATTTCTGGTTTCTTTCTAATTCCTCTGTGGCTCACTAGGGAGAGGTCCATGGCCTCCCACACCTAGACGGAAAGGAGAGAAGAGGTTTGGCTTCCAAATGAGCACCCTCTTTAAATAAAACGCCATGGGATGAGTGGTTTGATTTTAACAAAGACTACTGGTCTGTACAGTGTGAATCTAAGTTATTCTTATTAAACATTTCACTTAAGTATTTAGGAACATAAAACAAAATATGGATTGGGAGTTTGGATTGACATGTACACACTGCTATATTTAAAATAGATAACCAACAAGAACCTACTGTAAAAAAAAATTTAAAAATAAGGATACAGCCAAAGCTAAAAAAAATACAAACACATTTCCTTATAGAATTCACAAGTTATAAAACCAAAACCAATGAGAAAATATTAAATGTGAACAACAGAATTGATAAAATTAGAAGGAACAACATTGAGTTATGTTTCTAGTGATACTGTATTGTTGAAATTACATTGCCAGAGTTGGGTTTAAGAGTAAAAGATGTAGCCTCAGATTTTTTTCTTTAATCTGTGTCTGTGTTTTATATTAATGTAGAAAGTGTCCTTTTAAAATATAGATTAAAAAATTAACTTAAAGCCTTTGTTTGCTGGTTCAGGGTAATCAGACTTCACACATGATGAAAACTCTACCAGTAAATAATCTTCAAATGTCAGTTTTAATGAAGTATCACCTGGGAACTTGATAGCATCTTTTTGTTTTCTTAAAGATGTGATTAGAACTGTGAAGTTCTTGAATTATAAATCAAATCTGTAAGCCATACCCAAAGACTGCAGGAGTGGAGAACATATTGTATAGGAACAGAGAGATAGGATGCAGGCATCACCTTCACTCTCAACATGATGGTGATTTTTAACCACTGTAGCACAGGTATTTTTGGATGCCTCTGCTAGCATGTGTTCTGTAATGACTCAATTCATCCTCACCTTTTTTCCTAATCAGACTTTACTTATTTAGCAAACTGTACGTTATTTGGCCTTCACCTAGTACATGCATGATTGAGAACAGCAACAGCAGACGCCAGAATGAAAATTTGTTGGTGGTATTTAGTTTTAAGATGCTTCTTCATGGGCTTCCCTGGTGGTGCAGTGGTTGAGAATCTGCCTGCCAATGCAGGGCACACGGGTTCGAGCCCTGGTCTGGGAAGATCCCACATGCCGCGGAGCAACTGGGCCCGTGAGCCGCAACTACTGAGCCTGCGCGTCTGGAGCCTGTGCTCCGCAACAAGAGAGGCCGCCATAGTGAGAGGCCCGCGCATCGCGATGAAGAGTGGCCCCCGCTTGCCGCAACTAGAGAAGGCCCTCACACAGAAACGAAGACCCAACACAGCCAAATAAATAAATAAATAAATAAATTTAAAAAAGAAAAGATGACTACTATCTTAAAAGAAAAAAAAGAGGCTTCTTGAGATATTAATTAGAATACATTTATATGTATTTTATTTTTTTAGATTATCATTCCAGTGAAGACCCAAAATGGAAGAAATAATTCCACATCAGGCTCATAGATCTCAGTTTGAAGTACACAGTCTCAAGTATTAATTGCCACTTAAAACATTTTACATCTTACTCTGTGTTGTGTGTCATTAGTTAGATTGTAAGCCCCTTGAAGGCAGAGAGAACTTGGTTACTGTTTTTTGTTTCCTTCCACATCACTAAGTGCATTTCTGATAGTTGGTGCCCAACAAGTATTTGCTGATGGATCAACTATTCGTATGTCATTATTTCCTACTGCACTTGCGAGCTCCTTGAGAGCAGGGAATGTTTTGTTTTAATCTGTGGACTCCAAATTCCTAGCACAGCGACTCTCACATGAGAAATGCTCAATAAATTGTTCTGAAAGAAAGAATGGATGAGTTATTGGCTCTGTGTGTGTGTGTGTGTGTTAGATTTCATCTTTCACATACAAGGCATCTCTCACAGCTGTATAGATCAGTGCTTTTCAATAGAAATAGTCTCTGTCTGTATCTTTTAAGCACTTGAAATGTAGGGAGTAAGGCTGAGAGCCTGCATTTACTCTTATTTAATTTTATACATATAATATACAGTAGTACCTCCTTATTCATGGTTTCACTTTCTGTGATTTCAGTTACCCATGGTCAACCATGGTCTGAATGTATTAAATGGAAAATTCCAGAAATACACAATTCACAAGTTTTAAATTGCATGGCATTGTGAGCAGTGTGATGAAATCTCTTGCTGCCCCGCTCTGTCCTGCCTGGGATATGAATCATTCCTTTGTCCAGTGTATCCACACTATATATGCTACTGACCTGTTTGTCACTTAGTAGGTCTCTTGGTTATCAGACTGACTGTCTCAGTATCTCAGTGCTTGTATTCAAGTAATCCTTATTTTACTTAATAATGGCCACAAAGTGCAAGAGTCGTGATGCTGGCAGTTTGGATATTCTCTTACTGTGCCTAATTTATAAATTAAACTTAGTCATAGGTATGTATATACATATATATATATATATATATATATATATATATATATATATATATGGAAAAACATAGTATATATAGGGTTGGTACAATCCGTGGTTTCAGGCATCCCCTGAGGGTCTTGGAATATATCCCCTGCAGATAAGGGGGCGGGGGGCGGGGGGAGGGCTACTGTACTATCATATGGCCAGTAGGCAGCCTAGGTTCAGATATAATGCCTCCATTCTCAAACTCATTTGCTCACATCTCCAACACAGCTACATTGTTTGGTTGTACTTGGATGTTGCTATTGAATATTCTTGTTATTTGTATCACTTTAAACATGGAGCAGTGTATTCCATCAGTTTGGTTTCATTCTTTTCCCAAATGCCCAACACTGCATGTCATATCTTCACTCATGCCACCATCTGATTTGGTTTTTCATCATTTCCTTATTAGTCTAGAGGCCTGACACTGACCACTTTACCAGATAAATTTTACATTCACTTTTTTTTTAATGACCCAGGTTTCCTTGTGTTTGCTAGTCCGACTGTTTTAATCCTTTCTTTCCTAATAAGCCATTTAAATTCGGATTAGCTGCATCATTATCATCATCATCATCATCGTTATCATCTAAAATGTTGTCTATGCTATGCTAGCCTTTATTTGATGTAGTAATGTATGCTGATATTCTGAACAGATTTTGAGTTTACTGTATTCTTAAAAATGTCTTTGAATATTCCTTCTCTTCTCTTGATTTCTTTGCTTTTCTTGTCCTTTTACCCTTTCTGGTATAGGAGAAGAATGAAGAAGCATCCTATGCATTTAAACATATTATAACTCAATCCATATGTAAGACATAATCCCACCATAACAAGTTTTACAGCTGGTGTCGAAATGCATGAAATAAATACAACAGGATTTTCTATTTAGAACGGCAGGAATTACTTCCAATAAGTGGCCAAAATCTTTTATGCCACTTCTGGTACTTCCAGAGCAAGACTTAGATTAAAATCCATCATGCATTTATTGAGGCTCAGTATTGGGTGTATTCACATGTATTGTCTCATTTAATTCTTTCAAGAACGTTTAACCTAGTAATATGTAATGGTTATAGAGACTTAATATTCAAATAAATTGAAATAAATTCTGCTGACAAGCAGAAACACTTTAGGATATTTTCCACTCATCCTCTACTGCTGGGGATTTTTTTTTTTAATATTTGTTTATTTATTTGACTGCGCCAGGTTTTAGTTGTGGCTTGCGGGATCTTTTAGTTGTGGCATGTGGGATCTAGTTCCCTAACCAGGGATCGAACCTGGGCCCCCTGCATTGGGAGTGTAGAGTCTTAACTGTTGGACCACCAGGGAAGTCCCCTGCTGGAGATTTAATAGTTGTCTTGTATGGCAGAATTTGAATGCACAGACTTTGGCATGGGACTTCTTGCTTTTTGTTCATTTTTTTAGTCTAGAGTAGTAGTTCCCAAAATTCAGTGTGCATCAGAATTTCTTTTCAGGGATGCACACAAACTATATGTTATGGCTGAGTTAACCTCTTTTCCAAGGTAGTTTTGTTTTTATTAGATTTTCATCTTGGAATCTACTTTACTCTTACTACCCAAAAGATCTATCTCCTTTGTATATTTTACTGATAATTTCCACTTCCATTCCAGCATAGGGCTACTCATTGAAAGAACTTGTAGGTATGCTTTTGAATAGATTTCACAAAATAGGAGAAAAATTCAGTAGCAATGTACAGAATTTTGCACTTGTGAATCGCCTGCTGTGCTTTGGTCTTATGATTGCTTTCATCTACCTCTTAATGATGAGAACTTATTTGTCACCTTCTCCCCCTAACCTTCCTGATAAACATTCTCCTAAAAGCCCAAATGATATGTATTATGCTAATTGCTCATTTTGAGCTGGTTGGGGGAGGAATGAAGGGAACATTCTTTTGTGACTTGTGCTATAAATATAATTTTTAATCTACTTATATGTTTGACCCAATTTTTAAAAGTTACCTACATTAAAATAAATATTTGATGAGTTTAGCTTTGTATTGAAACAACAGTTGTTTGCTTTTATTTATAAAGTTTGGCAAAAGCCATTGCCAAACCTTGTGAGATAATTTGTTTATTAGAACATCCTTTTTGAATTACTACTTTTTCTCTATGAAAGCAAATGTGATAAGTTCAACTTAAATTATATTTTCCACAGCATAATGCTAAGACTACTCAAGCCAAATGGGAAAATGTAGGCCATGTGGAATGGGATCTCAGAATAATGGCAGCAATTTTAATTTCTCTAGAATAGTAGCTCTGAAATATTCTTGTGTGAATTTATAATTTTCAAGTAACTGTTGAAAGCACGTTAAAATTTATTTCTGTTTTTCTGTTTTTCTTACATATCTTATAAACCCCATACTACATTTATCAGCTTTGCTTAAACAGCAAATAATCTTTTAAAGAAATTTACACAATAGAAACAAATCTGTTGTATTTACTCATGTACTTGCCATTGTCAGTGGTCTTCCTTCCTTTTATTCCTTCATTTTCTTTCATGCTTTTCACACCATTTCCATCTGGTGTCATCTTCCTTGTGCCTGAAGGGCTTCCTTTAACCTTTGTTGTAGCACAGGTCTGCTGGTGATGGATCCTTTCAGCTTTTGTATGTTTGAAAACGTCTTTATTTCATATCTTCATTTTGTAAGATTTTTGTTAGATATAGAATTCTAGATTGGCCTTTTTTTCTTTTATGCTTTAATGATGTTACTCCACTGTGTTCTCACTTGCATTGTTTTTTATGAGAAATCTACTGTCATCCTTATTTTTGTTCCTCTTATGTAAAACATGTCCTTACGGATTTTCCCTTTTTCGTTAGTTTTGATCAATTTGATTATGATGTGTCTTGGTAAAGCTTTCTTCATGTGTCTTATGTTTTGGGTTCATTGAACTTCTTGGACCTGTGGGTTTATAATTTCCATCAAATCTGAAAAAAAATTAGTCATTACCTCTTCAGTTGTTTCTGGTTTCCCTTCTCTCCCTCCTCTCTTTCAGGAACTCCAGTTACTTGTACATTAGGATTATTGATACTTTTTAAATTTTTTTTTTTTTTAATATATAAATTTATTTATTTATTTTTGGCTGTGTTGGGTCTTCGTTTCTGTGCGAGGGCTTTCTCTAGTTGCGGCGAGCGGGGGCCACTCTTCATCGCGGTGCGCGGGCCTCTCACTATCGCAGCCTCTCTTGTTGCGGAGCACAGGCTGCAGACATGCAGGCTCAGTAGTTGTGGCTCACGGGCCCAGTTGCTCCACGGCATGTGGGATCTTCCCAGACCAGGGCTCGAACCCGTGTTCCCTGCATTGGCAGGTGGATTCTCAACCACTGCGCTACCAGGGAAGCCCCCTTTTTAAATTTTTTAAATTAATTTTTCTTTGTGTGTTTCATTTTGGATAGTTTTTATTGCTGTGTCTTTAAGTTCACTAACAGTAATCACATTTAGTGTGTTTTTCATCTCATACATTATAGTTTTCATCTCTTGAAGTTTAATTTGGGTGTTTTAAAAATCTTCCATGTCACTATTTAATTGTTTTAAACATATGGAGTAGATTTATAATAACTGTTTTAATGACCTGGTCTGCAAATTCTAACATCGTTTTCAGTTTTTGGTCAGTTTTTTGGGTTGATTTTTCTCCTTGTTATGGGTTATATTTTCCTACTTCTTTGCATGCCTGGTAATATTTGATGGATACCAGACATTGTGAATTTTACCTTATAGAGTGCTGGATATTTTTTTATATCCCTATAAATCTTCTTGAGCATTTTTTTTTTTTTAATGGGATGCAGTTAGTTACTTGGAAGCAGTTTGATTCTTTCAGTTCTTGTTTTTAAGATTAGTGTCTGAGTACTCTACCCTAAACCACATGAATTATCAGGTTTTCCAGTCTGGCTGGTGGGAATAGGCACAGTTCGCAGCCCTGTGTGGTTCTTTTCCTGGCCGTGGGTTGTTTTCTTATATACATATGCTGATCAGTACTCTGCCGAATACCTGCAGGGGTATCTACAGATTAGAGATCACTCTCTGTTCAGCTGTCCTCCCTCTGGTACTCTGTCCTGAGATTTCTAGCTTCTCTGATTTACCTGATTTCTCAGATACATCTCTTCAATTCAGAGACTGTGCTGGGCTCTGCCTCAATTTTCCTTTCCAGAGCCATGGTCTGGAAGCTGGGTCAGTCATAGGGCTCATGTCATCAGTTTCCCATTTCTTAGGGTTCACCTTTTGTTTTTCATTTCTCATTGCCTGGTATCCAGTGTCTTGAAAACAGTTGTACAGTTGTTTCATTTTTTCCAGCAGGAGGGCAGTTCCCATCTCTGTTACTCTCGTGATTTGAAGTGGGTATCCTCCATTCATTTTCTCTTTCATGTAACATCTTATTGGTCAAGATAATTTTGGGGACTTCCCTGGTGGTCCAGTGGTTAAGAATCCACCTTCCAATGTAGAGGATGCAGATTCGATCCCTGGTCAGGGAACTAAGATCCCACATGCCGCGGGGCAGCTAAGCCCGCACACTCTAGAGCCCACGCACCACAACTGGAGAGCCCACGTGCCACAACTACTGAGCCCGCACGCTCTGGAGCCTGTGTGCCACAACTAGTGAGAAGCCTGCATGCCACAACAAAGATCCCGTATGCTGCAACACTAAGACCCAATGCAGCAAAATAAATAAATGAATGAATGAATGAATGAATAAATAAATAAATAAAAAGATAATTTTGGACATACTATACATATTTAATACTCAATTTAATGCAGTTTATTGTGATATTCTTCCTACTTTTCAGTAGTTTCCAAACTTTCTATAATGAATACTTTGTACTGTAAACATATTTTCAAAAATTGTTTTAATAGTTATGTCCTACATTATGCTTGATAATGTTAATCATTGCCCTAGCCATTCAAAACCATTCTTAAGGCAACCCAGTCAAAAATTAAGATCTTAAACTTGTTAAACATAATAATTTACATGCTCTTAAGTGGATAAAAATGCTACTGTAGGGAAGTACCGTGTTTTGTTTTTTTAAGAAAGATTGAAGCCAAGAAGCTTTTAAATAATATACTCTTGAATTTGTAGATCTGAATCATCATAAAACAGTCAATAAATTACTGTCTTGTAAATTATATCACTTTTTATGGAGTTCCTCTTCATATTTATTTACGAGATTCAGTAGTTCATGGGTAGGCTTTTAGAATGTTCACATATCAAGCACAAGTGAACCATGTACTAGTGAACTATTTTATTTTTAGTTTTTTCTAGTATTTGATAAAATATAGTACTGTGAACTAATATGAGAATGAAGTGTCAAAATTCAGGAGCATATCTTGCTATAGTGCATACTTGTTACTTCAAGAGTTTTCTGGCAGTAAGGGCACAATTGACTGTGTTAATTTAAAAGAATCTTTGAGGTAGTATAGTTCCATATGCTGTAGGAATATGTCAATGATTTTTTTAATTTTATAATTTGAGTTTTTAATGCAGTCTTTTGAAAGCTAGTTGTTAAGCATGGCAAGAAGACTAGAATTGCTTTAGAATTCTTAGGAAAATAATTTTGTAAGAACAGATTAAAATTAACTTTAACTTTCTTCAGCACTGTCATAAATACCAGCACGATGAAGCCAAAATTGTGGCAATGTTACACTGCTGTGTTTCCAATATTTAAGCATAAAGGTTAGGCCAGATTTATATTCCCTTGTAAAACTGAACCAAAATATAAATTATTTATAGAACTTTAAGAACAGAATCTTTAAAAAATTGAATACCACTCTGTGGTGGAGATCGCTAGTTGTCTCACAGTGTCGCCTTTCTCCCTCATCCTAAGATGTAGAGCCCCTGAATTTTCACTGGGGACAGACCCCTACAGAATAAAGATGACATTTTTCAGCCTCCCTTGCGGATAAGAATTATTCCATGTGGCACGTAGTTCTGGTCATTACGACGTATGCAGAAGTGACTTGTGTGACTTCCTGATGCCCTTTAAAGGCTGGGGGTGCTGCCTCCGTCCCCTTCTCACTTGCTGGGATGTGGATATGGAGGTGTACTTCCTTAGACCTTGATGAAGAGGCCAGCGCTCTAAGGATGGCAGAACAACATGATTTGGGACAGTCATCATCACTGTCCCAAAAGGCCTGGGACAGTGAGGATGACTTCTCCAAGCAGAGCTGCCATAACAGCTTGGAGTTTCATATGAGTGAGGAAGAAACTTCTAGGCTGTCTAAGCCACTGTTATTTTGGGTCTTGGTCACATACCAGCAAAGTTATATACATTGTTCCCACAATTTTTTTTTGTTTATAAGACTTGTAAGTAATTCCTTTGTTAAGCTGTAAGCTTGAAAGGACCAAGTGGTCTTAGATCATAGAGATCTAAACTTCTTCAAAGGACCTCATTTCAAAAAAAAATTGGGCTATTTCAATGTTTATCAGCTGGAGAGGACAATACAACTAAACCCAGCTGGCTCTTCTCTGAGAACCATAAAGATTTGAGGCACATAATCTTTATGTTGACTGTTGAAGAAAACAATGTTTGGGAAAAGAGAGAAAGCTTAAGTTTTTAACTTTCTACTTTGCTGACAGTCACCAAATACCTTTTCCATTTTCCCGTATTTCATAGTTGTCAAATCCCAAAGTCCATTTTTCATTCCCCAGTGTGAATGGCTCCCTGTGCTGTTTTACACCATTTCCTAGTCCCCTTCTTGGACTTTTATCATTCCTGAGCCTCTGGGATGTCGCACCATTACAGTTTCCTCCTCTGCTTCTGCTCTCTCCTTGGTCTTCTTTATGGAATCTTCTTTAATCCACCCCTTCCTTGTGGGCATACTCTGATTCTTGGCCCACTGTTCCTTTTACTCTGTGTTAGGGAGGTCACAAATTGGCAGCTCATAGGCATGTTTCATTGATATCGCACAGAATTTAAAGAAATATTGTATCTACTGGCAGTATTTAAAGATCAGGATATTTAACATGAAATCCAGATTTTGGCTTCTCTTGACCAAGGAGAATTTCTGACAACACTGCACCTACATTCCCCATAACATTAGGTGGTTGGAGCTGAGTTATAGCTGCTTCCTTTAGATTGGATGTATTCTTTCTTCTTTGTTATAGTCTCCACCACTCCCTATTGCTTACATCTTGTATGTTTTATTTATTTCCATTACTTGTCTGATCTTTTAGGCATTTAAGTTTATGATACTTATCTTCCTGGGTAATTTAAGT
The DNA here is from genome assembly GCF_028023285.1 of Balaenoptera ricei. Lineage (NCBI taxonomy): Eukaryota > Metazoa > Chordata > Mammalia > Artiodactyla > Balaenopteridae > Balaenoptera > Balaenoptera ricei. The sequence continues at coordinate 72,015,065 of NC_082647.1, forward strand.
TTTAAATCAGTCTTTCTAGAAGTGATTTCACTTTTCTTCCCCTTCCTTTTATATTTTTAAAACTTATTTATTTATTTTTGGCTGCATGGGGTCTTTGTGGCTGCGCACGGGCTTTCTCTAGTTGCGGTGAGCGGGGGCTACTCTTTGTTGCGGTGCGCGGGCTTCTCATCGCTGTGGCTTCTCTTGTTGTGGAGCGTGGGCTCTAGGTGCATGGGCTTCAGTAGTTGTGGCATGTGGGCTCAGTAGTTGTGGCTCGTGGGCTCTACAGTGCAGGCTCAGTAGTTGTGGCGCACGGGCTTAGTTGCTCGGTGGCATGTGGGATTTTCCTGGACCAGGTATCGAACCCGTGTCCCCTGCATTGGCAGACAGATTCTTAACCACTGCACCACCAGGGAAGTCCCTCCCCTTCCTTTTTAATTCCAATTCCTCCTCTTCAACCCTACTACTGCTTTCCTAATTAGACTGTCTTGTTCTTTCACATGGCTTACTCACAGTAGAATCCTAACAGACTTCTCTGCCTCTTGTTTATGGAAATCCTCTAATCATCCTCCACACTGATTCTAGAGTGACCTTTTAAAAATTAAAAATTTAATATGACTCTATGCAGCCTTAAGACTTTGAGTGGCTCACCTGCTTTCTAGATGGCTTCAGACTCCTTAGAATTGATGTGGCTGTAAAATGGTACAGCCACTTTGGAAGACAGTCTAGCAATTCCCCAAAAAGTTAAACGTAAAGTTACCATATTAATCAGTAATTTCACCACAAGTTATATGCCCAGGGGAATTGAAAACATATTTCTAGACAAAAGTGTGTACATGAATGTTGATAACTATTTATAATAGCCAAGAAGTGGAAACAACCCAAATGTCTACTAACTGATGAACAGATAGATGTGAGATATTCACACAGTGGTCCATAAGGAAAAGAATGAAGTATTGTTTCATGCTACATTACGACGAACCTTGAAAACATTATGCCAAGTGAAAGAAGGCAGACTTGTAAGGCCCTTTGTAAGGTCATACATTATATAATTCAATTTATATGAAATATCCAGTGACAAAAATAGAGTAGTGGTTGCCAGGGGCTGGCAGGAGGGGAAATGGGATGTTACTGCTATTGGATATGGGTTTCTTTTTTAGGGTGATAAAAATGTTCTGGAATTAGATAGGGCTGATGTTTGCAAGCTCTGAATATACTAAAAAATCAGAGTTATAAAGTATAAAGGGTGAATTTTATGCTATGTGAATTATATCTCAAAAAAAAAATAATAGAGAACTTAACAGATCTAACTTTTGCTAGTCTCTCCAGTCTCATTTCCTGGTACTTTAGCCCTCCCACATCTCTCACCTGTCCCTCTCCCCTTGTGCTAGTGTACTAATCTCCTAACTGCTCTAAGAGTTCTGTGCTATCGCTCAGTGTTACCCATTTACACAGTTCTGCCAGAAGACTCCTACCTACTCTTCACTCTCTCTGCCCATCTAGAGAATTCCTAATTTTCCTTCAAGTTTTAGTTCAGATCTCACCTCCTCTGGAATTTCTTCTTACACATCAGTGCTGGATTACTTAAGAGGGGGATTAGGTAGATTCTCCAGAGCCAGGCAGGAGCAGCCTAGAAAATGAAAAGAGATTAACTTGGATGAGTTGATCCAAATTTTGCAATCAGGAAATCTAGAAAGAAGCTCTTTTAAATTTCAGTGTGCATGTAAGTGTTCATGTTTTATAGTTTTTAATTTTCAATTTTAAATAAAATATATGGACTGGGTATGGAGAACCATATTTTAAAGCAAACATCATGTCGGAGTCTTAATCCAGTTTTGCTGCCTCCTGAACCCACCCTGTGTAGGCTAGGAGCGTCTCTTTTGTGACCCCCCAAGCACCCTGGACAGTCCTTGTCACCCTGAATAGTAACTGTTTAGTTTTCTGTCTCCTCATCTCCCAAGACGACTCCTTGGGCATAGCTCTGTCTCTCTTATTTTTCTAGCTATACAAGTGAATCCTAGTAATTCTCCATAGAAAGTATTGGCAAAATTTGAATAAATGAATGGACATGCTCAGTGACATCAAATGGGAGAGACAGCTTGTATTTGCTTTATTGACGATCAGAGATCTGAGGAATGTTTAAAGATGCCTTCATTAAAACATAACCTGATCTTTCCTTCTTTCTCTCTCCCCTCCACATATATCCTCCCTCCCTTCCTCCCTGCCTCCCTCCCTCCTTTTCTCTCTCTCTCACACACACACATACACACAAGCACACACACACACCCTTTAACGAGCTATTTCAAAAAGAAGAGAATAAAAAAATGTGAGAATTTTCACTTTTCTCAACCTGTGCACCTAAGGAAGGTGTTAGATTTAGGCCTAAAGGCCTAAATTAAAATGGTGCCATTAAAATGGCGCTTTCCCCAACAGATTTTTAAAGTGTTTTCTGTACTTTTCCTTCTCATGTCAGAAATTTCATAAGTTAAAATTCATGTAACATTAACTCCCAGTTTGGATTTTTTTCACCATGCAGTACCAATTAGTGGCTGGTTAATGTTTTCTTTTTGAAAAAAATGTGATTATACTTAATGAATTAGAAATGATCCCTTACTTTTTTACCTTTGTTTTTTAAAACTGAAAATTATTTCCTGTCCTGTAGTGTCTCATTTCTCAGACCCTGAGACAAAGGTTTGAGAGCGGGTAGCTTATTGAGGAGGCAGAGAACACATGAGTAGGAATCGGGAAGGCAGTAGAGGGTCTGTATTAGGCTGGCTACAATTTTGGGCAACTAAAGCTTAATTCTTCTGGGGAAACTGTGGAAGGTCCCCCTTAGAATTATCTATCTACAAAGCAAGGGAGCTGGGGATTACGCCATAGGACTCCTTAGTGGAGGGCTGCTTTCAGCCTGCTGTGCAAGTCCAGTGAAACCCCCCCGGCAACAAAACAGGAAGTGTTGGCAGTTGGAAGTCTGTGGGCATACCGTTGAGTAGTAATGGCCAGAGGACGTGGGTGAGCATCGGCAGAATCCACTATATATGGAGACGGTGCACCACTGTGAGAGGAGTGCTCAAGTATGAAAAAATCAGAATTTAAGTTAGCCTAACGCAAGCGTTTACTCAACCATTAGATTATGTGCTAAGTACTGTGCTAGGTTATGGGATATGCTGATTTACTTGTTGAGGTACTTAGCTTTTTAAAACTCAGCTTCTTTATAAAGATAACTTATTTTCTTCCTTTCAAAGTTCAGACATAAATGATATGATATTCCTGAAAATGCTTTGAAATGTTTAAAGCAGTATTTCATATTTATTATTATGGCATTTACCCAAATTTACCCTGAGAAAGCAGTAGACATGTGGTTAGGCCATAAACTTATCTCTTATTAGGGATCCGTTAGCCAGTCAAAAGCTTTTTTTCATAAGGCTGTGTGAAACTGGCCTCCCTGTGCAGTTTGTATAAGATAGTAAATTTACAAGTTCCATGAAGGAATAAAGTACCATGGGAATGGCTATTTTTAGCCAGTTGGCAGTGAAGGCATCCCAGGGAAAGTGGATAAAATGAACCTTAACGTAGTAGGTAGGAATGAGCCATGTGGAAATAGGGAATTTATAAAGGAGCAGTATTCGGGAGAGATTAAGTTCAAGAGGCAGTGAAGGTGAGTACCCACTCAGTGCCCTGGTTAAACTTTTGGGCCCATGAGTTGGTCAGGACAGGTTGACATTCTGTCTTTATTGCTAACTAGCTACATAGTGTTTGACTGTTACTTAAGTTTTTGTAGCCTTTCTTTCCTTAACTCTCCATTGGGGATCCCAGTACTACCTATACTTTAGGATTGTTGTGAGAATATGTTGTAAGGGTCAATGAGGCACATTATGTAAGGCAGTTAGAAGAGAGTAAATCTCAGTAACCTCCTCTGTAGCTTTTGGTATCACTGTAGTTTCAGATTACAAGTCTTATTTCCTGAAGCTGCATCTAGTCTCATGCAATGCAAGGTTTCCCAAAGTATATGGAACATTAATCCTACAACATCTGGAAGAAAAAAGGATTATGAAGTTAAAAGAACTTGAGAAATCCTGTGGATCATAGATGGACTTCATGGAGAGTCACATTAAGATATTAATAGCTCTGAAAAGTCTGGCAGTAAATAAACCTTTTCGACTTTGTTTAATACTATGTACTAAATTTCTTTAATCAGTGTCCTCTCCCATATTCCCATTGTATATTCTTTGGGAAATGTTAATTTGAAGAGCTTCATGAGGTAGATCAAGCAAATTACTGGTACTTATAGATCCCCATTAATATTGTGAATCTGTAATAAATGATAAATAATAAAATATGTTTTGAGATTTTGTATGACTCTGAGCCAGTTTATTAGTTACCCCACATCAATCATTACATGATCTTTCACATATTTCATTCCTCATTTTCTACACAGAACTATATCACTTGCCCTATGTTTCCTCCTAGGCCTCAGATATGTTCAGAATGATGTTTTTTTGGCCTGACTTGAGATAATTTAAAGAACGTTCCCCAGACAGTTCTGGAAGTTGCCTTCCAAAAATACTTGGAGTAATGCCACCATCATTAAACTAAGCAGATAACTTTCAAGGTGGATGGTTTTAAAAGGGACAGCAGCTACTTGGATGTATATTTTCTCTGCAGAATAAAAGGTTTGTCATTTTATAGTCACGTAAGGAGTGCTGAGTTCCTACTATGTGCTTGTCCCTGTGGTAGATAGAGTTGATTTTGGGCAGACATTCATAGTCTAGTGCGGGAAAATAAATGTTCAAAATGAACCATTATGGAAGGGGTTAAATACAGTCATAGAGGGATCCAAGTGTTATGAAAGTATGGAGGAGGGGTTTGCCTTGGGGGTCAAAAAATGCTTCATAACATCAAGGATACTTACGATAACTCTTGACCACCATGTGAACAATAGAGAGAGGATATTCCAGGCCGAGAGCAGTAAATGTACACAGGCCCAGAGATGGGAAAAGGGTGGGGAACTGCAGCCACGTGAGTGCAAGTGGAGTGTAGGCTCCTTAAAGGAAAGTGGAAGGTGATGAAGCCAGATGGAGTTCTGACTGTGAAGACCTTGTAAGTTCTGGGGGATGGAGTTTGGAGTTCATCCCCTAGCTGGTGGAGCACCACCGGTAGACTATTAGACAGAGATGGCCATAGTCATAATTTTAAAAAGGTTGTTTTGGTAGCACTGTGCAGTTGAGTTGGAATAAGAGAGACAGGAGCAAGGAGCAAGGAGCCCATTGCAGTGGTCCAGGCAAGAATGAGTCTAAACTAAGGGAGCAGGAGTGATGATGGGGAAAAGGGAACAGCTTTGAAAGATATTTAGGAGATGAGGAGGTAGACTGTCGTGAATGACTGGATAAGAAGAATAAGGGGAAGAGGAACTCTGGGATTCTCTCCGAGGGGGCAGGGTTGGATATTGGCATCATTTAGTGTGATTGGCATTTAGTAGAGAAATGCATATTGGGGGACACTTACTGAGTTCTGTTCTATACTTGTTGCATTTGAAATGCTTATTGGTTATTTATTTGTGCCTTTATTGATTCCTGGAGTAATTACTCTGTGCTAGATAACGTGGTAGACTCTGAGGATACGGCAAGAAAAAAAAGGCACAATGTTCCATGTGCCTGTGAAGCTCACAGCCTAGTGGGAGAGACAGACAAAAACAAATAATTACTCAACTAATTACTTAATTAGTAAGCAAATAAGAAGGGGCCCTAACTCATAAGGCAGTGTGGAGTCCATTCTGGAGCTTAGCAGAACAGTCTGGTCTGTGATAGAGATTTGGGGGTCATTGGTGAATAGTTGGTAACTGAAGCCATTCGATTGCCTAGACTAGGTTTGCAATATGAGCAAGAAAGGGGACTGAGGTTAGAATAGCATGAACATTTAAGGGGGGTGGTGGGTGACTAAAGTGCTAAAATACATCTAGAAAGGTTGGCAGAGTAGTTGAAAGGTTGGGAAAGGGTTGGGACTGTGACAGAGAGGTCAAATAAGATAGGTATGCAAAGGTTCCCTGGCTTTGGAACTGCAAGTCCATGTTGGCTGTAGTAAGAGCAGGTACAGTAGAGTAGAAGGTGTACAAGCCATGTTTTCATGCAGCTGGAGCTGGTGGCTTACACTGGTTTGTGAGAGCCAGATAGTTAACTTTTCAGGAATTGTACAAGCTGGTTGGTAAACATATCCATTATTTAAAATTAAATTATGTATGCTTACAATTAAATAAATTATATTAAAAATAAATGTAACAAATATTCAAAACTCATACTCCTTAATCATTTTACTACATTTCCCTATTATCTATGCTCTTAAGTTTATTTAGGTCTATTTTATCTGAATGGTGGGTATGCTATATATAATGGTGTGCCAGTGCATATCTATTCTGAAGTTTGTGTTTGTTGATTCACTTTAGTATCTTGAAATTAGCCCTAGTGAGAGTATTTACACCATAGAAATTGGCAAATGTTACAAATCAGAGATTTTGTTTTGTTGATTTTCTAGACTTGATGTGATAGAGATATTGCTAATGCAGACTAAACTCAAAAGTATGTTGAAGATGTAGCAGTTACATTGTAAATGGCACAGAAAATTGAGGAAATGGTATTCCAGATACTCTCCAAATACATGAACTATTATCCAGTTCAACAAAGAAGTTGCTCCCATTATTGATGAGCAAGAGAAGTTTTGACATAAATATTCATTGTTTCACTTTTCTCTTATTAGTGCAAAAGAAAATATCAACTAACATTCATGTCAGAACATACCAGATTTGGTAAATATCAATGAAAGCATTTTATAAGAAACAGTTGGCTATATGGAATTTACAGTAAAGAATATTGTATATTTTATTATTACGTGTAAATTGTGTGCTTTATATTGCTAAAATTTATAATAAACATAAATGTATATAGGTACATACATACATACACACGTATTTATGTTATGAGAGCTGATTGATAAACATTTACTGGCACACAGTGGCTGTATACAGGGGATATGTGGAATCAGGTGGAATCTACTCTTCAAAAAGCTTGGCTGAGAAGGGATATTCCCTCAGTACTAGGTTATAAGTAGCCAGAAGACATTTGCAGGCTTGTGGACTTCTTTTGTTTCATTTTGTTTGTGTCTTTACTTGAATGGATTTATAGCCCTAAAGAGAGGAGCCAGTAGAGAGGAAGAGATTGATGGTGCAGAACAAGATAAAAGTAAATGTTGGCAAATGAAACAACAGACAAAGGATTAATCTCCAAAATATACAAACAGCTCATGAAGCTCAATATCAAAAAAACAAACAATCCAATTAAAAAGTGGGCGGAAGACCTAAATAGACATTTCACCAAGGAAGACATACAGATGGCCAAGAGGCACATGAAAAGATGCTCAACATCACTAATTATTAGAGAAATGCAAATCAAAACTACAATGAGGTATCACCTCCTGCTGGTCAGAATGGCCATTATCAAAAAATCTAGAAACAATAAATGCTGGAAAGGGTGTGGTGAAAAGGGAACCCTCCTGCACTGTTGGTGGGTATGTAAATTGATACAACCACTATGGAAAAGAGTATGGAGGTTCCTTAAAAAACTAAAAATAGAACTACCATATGGCCCAGCAATCCCACTCCTGGGCATATACCCTGAGAAAACCATAATTCAAAAAGAGACATGTATCACAATGTTCATTGCAGCTCTATGTACAATAGCCAGGACATGGAACCAACCTAGATGTCCATCGACAGATGAATGGATAAAGAAGATGTGGTGCATATATACAATGGAATAATACTCAGCCATAAAAAGAAATGAAATTGAGTTATTTGTAGTGAGGTGTCTGTCATACAGAGTGAAGTAAGTCAGAAAGAGCAAAACAAATACTCTATGCTAACGCATATATATGGCATCTAAAAAAAAATGGTACTGATGAACCTAGTTGCATGGCAGGGATAAAGATGTAGACATAGAGAATAGACTTGAGGACACGGGGTGGGAGGGGGAAGCTGGGGCAAAGTGAGAGTAGCATTGACACTACCAAATGTAAAATAGATATCTAGTGGGAAGCAGCCACATAGCACAGGGAGGTCAGCTGTGTGCTTTGCGATGACCTAGAGGGGAGGGATAGGGAGGGTGGGAGGGAGGCTTAAGAGGGAGGGGATATGCGGACATACATATGCATATGGCTGATTCACTTCGGTGTACAACAGAAACTAACACGGTATTGTGAAGCAATTATACTCCAATAAAGATCTATTAAAAAAAAAAAGTAAACGTTGGAAGAAGGTGACAAAGAAATGGTAGGGAATAAGATGCAGACCATTGTGGGAAAATTAACCTTGAGCACAAGGAGGATGCCTATTCCTGTAAGGATGAGGAATGATTGCAGAAGATGTGGTAAATTCAAGTACACGGACATTAAAGTCATTTACATCAGTGAAGTGTAATTTAAGAAGTGGGCAGGATGAGTTCAAGAAAAGAAACTCAGAAAGGTATCTGTTAATTTCTGAATAAATTATAGAATAAGAGGTGAATACTATGATTGACCAGGGCAAGTTTTTATACTGATTTAATCTCTGAAATATTGTGTTGCATTTTTAGTCTGTTTTTCCAGGTGGAAAGATTTAAATAAAAGTGAGAGACAATTTAAAGGCACCTCATGTATTTAAATGCCAAATATTATTTGTTTTACTGAGCCCTGCAATGTAGTCCTACATTTCCATGGACACGGGTTGAGTTTCTACAAGATGATCAGAAATGGGGAATCATTTGAGGTTGACTAAACTGCATTCATTGCATGCATGGATAGTTCGAACACAAGGTAAAATGTTACCCAGACTGCTGAAGAAAACAAGACTTATTTTGGAACATGACTTTTTTCAGCATTATAATTTATGACTTTTTCACTTGGATTCTTTCTTTTAACACACTCATATTTATATATATGCCTCAATCAAAGAAATGCATAACATTTTGCTTACACTGCCTCAGTTCTATTAGTTTTCCACTATTAAAATTTACGGTCCTTATTTTTCTCTCAATTGAAATACAATAAAATAAAGAACTATTTTATATTTTCATAGTACTTTAACATCTCAAGTCTTTTCATATCTGTTTTCTCAAAATATATTAAATTAATTATCCTAAATATTCAGAAGTACTGGTACTGATGATGCTAAATAAGGGTATTAGTATTGAGTATTGCATGCACCTGGCTCTCAGTTGCCATTATAGCTGTCATTTTTGAGCCTAACAACTGTGGTTACCGCCCTTGCAGTTTAAAAGCACCTCATCCATCTGGCTGAGGATTTCAAGGCCTTAGCCTTGACTTCTGGAAGCATAATGCTTCACTCTGTGTTCGTGTTGTTATGGTTAGAACACTGTTGTAGCCCTGCTCAGACAGCCGGTCTTGTGTGTCTTGATTGCTTCATGGTTGCAAGGTGCTACTGCTGGCCTAAGTATCATGTTCATATTCAAGGTGGAAAAAGGGGTGGGGGACAGGGAAGGGACAGCATCAGGCAATGAGTGTGTCCTGTTAAATCATGAAAGCAAAAGCTTCAGAGACACTTCCTTTAAAGTTCTGCTTAGACCTTATTGGCCACCCCTAGGCACAGGAGAGTCTGGAAAGTGAGTATTTATTTAGCTTTCCAACATCTGTAGTGGGAGACAGCAAAGGAGAAGTTAGTAGAGAATGGCTTTGGTTGGCTCATTGCCAGCGTTTGCCAAAGGGGAGGATCTCAAGTCCTGTCTAGAGCCAACTGTTGCATTTCTTTTACTTATCAATTTAAGGCTGTCTCACCTGGAAAGCAGCCTTTTTAGTCTCCTTCCCTGCAGGCTTGGGAGAAGTGTTGGCCTCCATCTAGGCTTTACTTTGGTAAAGTTTGGTAAGTTATGAGATATTCCCTTCTGGAGGAGAGGATCCATTCTTCAGTGTCAGTCTGGATAGAGCAGTCCAGGAAATAAGATACAGCCCTGAAATGGAAAGGGTACCAATGTTAACAGCATCTCAGTACCAAGCATGGCTGCTGTGAAGGCTCCTGTGAAAAAAAAGATCAGCAGGAAGAAAATAACCTGAGAATCTGCCTGATAGTACTTTTTGCATCTGAATGATTTAAACAAGTAGAGCTGCATACGTTACCGGGTTATTTTCTGGTCGGTGTGGGACTGTACATCAAGACTTCTTGTTTGAAGTGTTAGTTTCTTTCTTTGCAGCTAAAAAATATTAGAAAAGAATGAAGTTTAAGTAAACTATTTGTGGACTACTTGGGAGCACTGAGAATGGTTCTGAAGTGAATATACTTCTAAAACCCATGTCTAGATCAATCTGGCACTATTCACAACTGCAAAAATAAAATATTTCTGACCCTCTAGGTGTAGAATAATTCTTTGTTTTGGATTTTTGAGAATAATTTTTAAATGACAAAAAATTTGCAGTGCACATAAATGAAAAGCCAATTATTAAATTATTTACAAAGTTGAATTCCACCATGAAGATATAATGAGATATATATATTTTTCTGAGATCTTATTGTATTCCAGTATTGGGCTAAGCGATTCATGTGTATTGTTTTATATCCTTGAAGTACGTCCTTACTGTTATTTTCTCCTTTTGAAGGATCTGATGTTCATAGAGGTTAAGTTACTTGCTCAAGGTTTCAATGCCAGTAATTCACAGCAGCTGTGATTTAAAACCAGGCAGTTTTCCATGCCTGCCAGGTGTGGATCTGTGCTCTTAATAATAATAACAAGTAGGCACTATGCCAAAGATTTTATAGTCATTTCACCTATTATTCATTAAAATTCTAGACGTTGGTATTAGTATCATCATCCCTGTTTTACAGTTGAGAACACTGAGCGATTCGCAAACTGTCTCAGTTTTTCACAGCTTCCAAGGCATGGGTTCCACCTCTGGCAGTCTGACCTGACTCCAGGGGAACCCTAAGCTCTTCACTACACTGCTTGTAGGTAGTAAGTCACGTGTTTGACTTGTATCTCTATAGTTTTCTATAAACTGTGATGTTTATTTCTAAAAAGAAAATTTCATCCACATTGTAAAATTCCAGAAAAAGCCTTCTGGTGTTTCTCAATGGTTTCATGCTGGGAGACAACTTTCTTCTGCCAGATCAAATTTGGTAGCTATTTTTCTGGTGTATGTTAATGAAAATTTGATATGGATTGCTTTGTGTCTTGCACATATGACCAGAGCTTAGATTAGTTCATTTTTAGATGACTGAGTAAATTTTAAAAATCAAAATTAACTAAACTTACATTAGGAAGATTCCAGGCTGAGAAAATTTGACACAAAAATTCAGCAATGATGAAAGATTATGCCTACAGGAAAAGTTACGATTTATGTAACTTGCTGATGTTTTATGATAAGGGAAAAGCGATCATTTTTATTCTTCAAATATCATTTTGCTTAAAGGATATTAATAGAAAGTAATATGCACTTCCTTATACTGTGGATTGTGATTGGAAAGAAAATGTGATTGCTATTCAGTCTCAAAAAATAATCTACTTCATTACAGAAACATTCATATTAAATTATAGTTCATTCTGTATCAAAGTGGTGCTTTGATTTTGATTCAAATGTATGTAAAATAAAATATAATAAAAAATTGGTACATGAAAAAAATCAACTCTGTATTATTCCAGGCACATTTCATCACCGAACTCCCTTTCACCCAAATTCAGTGCTATATTTTATAGTAATTGACTCACAGGAGAAAGATCTGTGACTTCTATCTTGCTGCATGACCTTGGGGAAAATTGGCTTAAATGTATGAAAGGATATTTCAGGCATTGACTCAGACTAAATAAATGTGCTAAATTTGATACAGTGAGTGGGAAATTTTTCTCACCGCATGGAACCACTAATGAGCTTGGGAAGTAAACATGGTTAAGTAGACATAGTTGCCTTTTTGTTACAGTAATTCTGAATTGGCCCATTAGCATAAATATCATTTCAGTAAATTTTACAATTGTAGCTTTAGGCCTGACCAAAAAAAAACCCAAAACCAAAAAAAAAAAAAAAAAAGTCTACAAATGACAGAGCTATTGTGAGTTGGATTATGTTCCCCTAAAACATATGTTCAAGTCCTAACCCCTGGTACCTGTGAAAGTGACCTTATTTAGAAAAAGGGTCATTGTAGATATAATCAAGTTAAGATGAGGTCATACTGGAGTAGGGTGGGCCATTAATCCAATATGATTAATGTCCTTATATGGGGAGAAGAGAGAGACACACAGGGAGAACACCTGTGACAACAGAACTAGAGATGACGTGATGCAGCAGCAAGCCAAGGAGTGCTAAGGATTGCCAACCACAAGCAGAAGCTAGAGAGAGGCAAGGAGGGAGTCTACCCAGAGTCTCAGAGGGAGCATGGCCTTACTGACACCTTGATTTCAGACGTCTAGCGTCTAGAACTGTGAGAGAAGAAATATCGGCTGTTGTCAGCCATTTAGTCTATAGCAGTTACCGTAGCCTTAGGAAACTGATAACGAGAGGTAGCAGTAGAGCAGTGATGGAGTCAGTGGTAGTCCTCTGTGGATTTGCTCTTTCTCCTGTAGCTCCATATCTTCCTTCCTCTCCCCATGTTATTATCATAAACATCAGAAAATTGGGTTCTGTTTCTTCCTCCATCACATACCTTTGCAACATTACTTAATCTCTCTGGGTCTCATTTGCTTCATTGGTGAAGAGAGGATCTCGGACCCTTCCGAATAATGATAGCCAACATTTATGGGAATTTTGCCCATCTAGACCCAGGGCTCAGTGCCTAACATGCATGGTTTTATTTACTTCTCATAAGAATTCTATGAGGAATGTATTATTATCCCTACTTTACAAATGAACCAAATAATGACATTTCTCTGTGACTCCTCATTTTTTCTTGTCTTGTCCCCTCAGAGACTTGAACATGACAGTCAGAGCTGAAAAAGTGTTAGTATTCATGTTTCCTTGATGGGAAAGGTAACAACAGATACCTAGCGACTTAATCTGAGTAGAAGAGGGTGAAAGCCATTGGAAAGGGATGTTACAATCACTTTGGCCATTTCACACTTTCTCCATGTGCAAGACAGAGGGTGTTTCTTTTTAAAAATTCTCTTGTTATATTTGACCCCTTTTTCTTATTAACAAAATCTTTGTATAGTTTTATTCTAGCTCACTTGAAAATTTTCATTATTGGAACTATTTCAAGTTAGGGTGTAATAGAGGAATTTAATGATATAACTACCATTATTGATATTCACTCTGTCCTAGACACTACATTGTGTACAGCAGCCTATGAGTTAGGTGATATTGTTATTCCACAGCATACAGACTGAGGCATAGGAAAGTAACTTGGTCAAAATTACTGGTCTTCAAGTTCTGTTTTTTTTTGGTGTCCAGAGTCTATTTTTGTACATTTCTGTTAGAGGAGGTCATTAACACACTGACATGGACTAATTTATCAGATTAATGATCAACTTGGAAGCTAGGCATCTGGGCTCTAAGAGGTACTGGCCAAAGTAGGTAAGTATGGGAAGTCTGGAAACATCTGAAAAATGGTATGCTGAGTGGAGTAGTGTAGGCTTGAGGATGGGGCACAACATGAGGACAGCAGGTGCATCAGCATAGGGATATCAAAGATGAACTTGGCTTCTTTCAGAATATTTAATCTAAAGCTCTACTAGAATAAGACTAATTTATCCTTAGTTACCATAATTAGGGGCAAGCAAAAATTCAGTATTTTCTGCTTAGCTTTTGGTTGCTTACATTCTCCCATTCAAGGATATGGTGACAAACTTTACACTCCACGCCTAACATGGACGTTTTAGTAAATGGTGGGTTACAACCTGATAATAGAAAAGATGTTACAGTTGAAATCAGAGTGCATAAGTCCATTTCATGCCATTTCCTTGGAAGGCACAGACAATGTGTCACATGCCTTTAATATTAAAAATTCTTAGAAAATACAGCAAGCAGTAGCCTTTGAGTAAGGTCTTAGAGGCAAAACTGATCTGCCCAAGCAATGTACATTGGTTAAGTGAAGTATGAAAGACTGTCTGTTCTATCTCAGCTGAGGATGTTTGCCATCGAAAATGTTTGTTATGGCACAGTAGAGAGACTGAAGCTACCGGTTTCTTGCTGCCCAAACTTGCCTTGGTTAAATTTGTCTTCTGTCTTCTAGACCCTAGAGAACTGTCAGTCTTCTGAAGAACTGGGCAGTATAGTGTAGGAAACAGGAAGAGAGTTTGAGGAGTTTAGCTAGTTTACCAGAAGCATTTACTGGGAAAATGTACTTGGGCAGTAAATAGACACTGGAAAGTCTGACTGTCTGATTTGGATTTCTCCATATACCTGTCATGGTGAAGTGAAATATCTGTTGGACTGGGAGTAAGTATGTCAGTATTTTGGTCACACCTCTGTACAAATTAACACTAGGACTGGCAAGTGGTGCTCTGTGGCAATAGCTTTCTTCATGTGTCAAAGCTGTGGAGTTTTTACATTCCTTTCAACTTAGAAAAAACCATAGGGGTCATATTGAGAATTTGTTTTATCAAGTATTGATCAACCCACTGGATGTTTCCCATGAACTTGCTATGCTTGCCATCTTTGCCACCAAAGAACATTTTCCTGGGTAATATATGGGAAGTTGGAAGTGCAAATGATACCACAGTTTTCATCTGGAAACCAAAATCTAATGGATAATGATAATGTTGACTGCTGCTATTAAGTAAGTAAGCATTTATTATGGGCCAGATAATTCGCTGATACTCCACAGGGGAAGGCTTTGCCCCCCTCCCCACCCCCCAGGGACATTTGGCAATGTCTGGAGACATTACGGGTTATCACAACAGAAGAGAGGAGTGCTACTGGCATCTAGTGGGCAGAGGCCAGGCATGCTGCTAAACCTTCTACAAGGCACAGGATAGGCCCCCACCGCAAAGAATTATCTGGACCCAAATTGCCAGTAGTGCCAAGGCTGAGAACTCTGCTTTAGAGCCAGTGTCTTATTTAATTTATATACGTGGTGATCGTAGAAGATTTAAGCCTGTCTTACAGCTGAAGTTCAAAAAGGTTGAGGTAATTTCTTAATGTTCATTAGCCAGCATTCCACGTCAGTCTCTAATGCTCAATCTTCTTAACCTAAGAGACGGCACCCAAACACAAACCCTTTCTTCCCCCCTGTGATGGGAGATGTCCTTCACCTCAGCCTCTTAATCTTTAATATGAGAACATTTCCTGTCCTTTGCCTAGAAGTCTGTAGTAATATATTTGGGTTGGAGGTAGGTAGTAGGGAGGAAAGATGAGGGGTTTAGAGATTTTCAAAAAGTTGAGGTATTATACTTAAATGTAATATTTTTGGCAAAAATCTGTAGTCATAAGCAGTGTGGGTGAAATACAAAATGTATATTTAGAGTTTAGTGTTGCTCATACATATGCATTGTTTTTAGATTAAGAATGAGAGCTTTTAGTTTTTGCTTCTCTTTGTATCTTTCAAAAGCAATTTGATTTGCTCTTCTCTTGGGCGTGGTGGTGATTTGTAGATAGAGCTTGCTGGTTGTTAAGGAATCGAAGACTCTTTGTGGGCACTTAAGGATGAGAGTTTACTTCCATGCAGGCAGTAAGGTAGATTGTGGGTGTTTGGACCTAAAGCATAATAGCAGGTATGAGAGAGATGTGAGCAAAGCCAAATTGCACTTTGGGGAAAGAAGTGTGGAGAGCACCATGAGGAAACTGTTTTATTTACTTCTCTGGTCACTCATAAATCTCAATTTTGGGATAAAGTCTGACAGATAAATAACGTTACTGGAGTGTAAGAGGTGGGGAAAGTTAATTTAAATTATTTTATTTGAAAACTTACATTTTATGAGTGGTAAGTGTGGCTTAGGAAAATTGACAAGACTCATTCCTCTATAATATTAATTTCTTGCCAAAATACTACATTGCCTTTTGAATAGTCTTTAGGGACTGTACACTGAAAAATATAGACAGCTGCCCTGGGTAGGGTTGCACTTGCCACAGAATTTTACACTTGCACAGAGAGTCAGGTTTTATTCTGGAAGACTTGTGGCAGCAGCTTCATTTGCTTTGCAGGATAATCACATAGAACAAAGGCACCTCTTTGGTTTACCTGGTGTTCATTCTGCCAGTTGATAGATTTAATAAACAGAGGAAGAACAAGACATGCAGCTAAGGTAAGGAGAGCACCGGAACAGTATGCAAATTACACCTTGAAATTATCTGTAGAGGGTTGAAAATAGACAGCTTCTAATCATCATCCAAAAACTGAACATTTTCAGGGAGCAATACACAGAGATATGCTCAGTGTGGCAGTCAAGTTAACTGAAAGAATGAATTCCAGCTTTTCGGTGTTAATTTCAACGCATTAAGAACACTGAGGTCTAATCTTTACTGCCTTATGTTAACTACAGACACCATTATTTTCACAGGCATTCAGTGATCATTGCAATTTATTTTTAAGGAAAAAAAATAGTTGTGCTAAGGAGAATAGTTTAGGACACTCTGAAACTTAATAGTTCACAAGGAAAAGATGAGGAGATCTTGAGGTAAAGATGACATTCTCTGAATCATGTCAAACCTTGATTTGAATTGAAATTGTTAATTTGCTTCTTTTTCACCCTTTTAATGAAACAGAGTTACCCCTGTGTATCTTCAACATGCTGATTTCCCAGAAAGCCAACATCAAGATCCATGGTTTCAGCAGAATTTAAATATAAGTTACAGTCACTGTGGTATTGAAAAGTCCCCATAGCAATGAATCATAATATTTTATGTAAGGCAGAGAGAAATGTTAATTCATTTTCACATACAGTTGAAAGATTATGTTAGACTTGATTTTCTTTAGACACCATATGCGTATTTACCAGTAGAATAAACTCTGGTTGTCAGTTATGTGTGTAGGTTGGAGAGAATTTGGATATGTTATACGAGGGCAGTATTCTTGCAGGGGGAGAAGAGGATAGAAAGTAATGGAACTGACACTGAGCGCTTGCTAGTTTTCAGGCATTGCACTGGGCAATGCTATATGTAAATATCACAACAGCTCTGGGACCTAGATGGTATTATTTTCACTTTACATTTGAGGAAGTAGAGACAACAAGCTACAATAACTAGGAAGTACTTTTTTTTTTTTTTTTTTAACTATACTCTGATCCAGCTCTAGTATCTGGACCAAAAATTGGAGATTTGTGGGGAGGGGGGGTCAAGTGATAGTTGTTGGTTGACTTGAACACAAAACTCTAAGGATTTGGATTCACCCTTAAATACAAAAATCTCTGCTGTTGTTTTTTTTTTTCTTTTTTACTTGGGGGGAAGACTTTCATGCACTCATTCAAATTACTGCTTGAAATATTTCCCAGTGGCCCTAAAGACACATTGGTTACAGTGACAGATTTTGGTACAGTGAGCACTATTTAATTTGTAAGGTAACCTCCTCCTCCAACAGAAAATTACTTTAAAATAGAGTCTGGTAGTTTATCTTAGTTCTGATTATGCACTGTTATTTGGTACTGCAAGAAGTCAAGACCCCTTTTTATTCAGAGATATTTTATCCAAAATGGCAAAGGGACATTGATCAATTTAAAGCCACAGTCCAAATGTGATTTTTGCAGCTAGCTCACTTTCTTCCCTGTGTATTTTAATTGTAAATAAGTACACAACCCCCCAATTTAAAATAGGTTGCATTCAAAAGTTCAGTTCGAACAGAGTTGTTTGGAGTTTGAAACATTTTTCCATAGAAACAATGTTAGGTTTCCAGGCCAACCCACAAAAGCCTATTTAAACCATATTGTACAGTTTCTGCTCTAAAATCATCATGGGGCCCACACAACATATATAATAATATTTCTATTATTGTAAATGCATTTGGAGTTTGGCTTGGAATAGACTAGAGCTTCACTCGGAGAGAGCTGGGCACTTCAAGTCCTCCTGCTATCTTGGCAACGAGAACCAGCATTTTTCTTATGATGCTGTCTATAGTGCCCGTGACCTGGGGTGGAGACTAAGGCAGGATGGGGGTGAAGGTAGGGAGCAGGTCATCTTTCAAGGGTGGATACATGATTCAACATGCTTTTTGGCTCCAAGCAGGAGACCACTCAATTTGAATATAAGGTTTATTCTCTAACACAAGAAGTCTGGAACAAGCAGTTTCAACATTGGTTAATTCAACAGCTCAGTGACATCAAGGCTCTAGGTTAGGTTAGGTTCTTGGAAATCTGTATAACCCTGCAGTCATAAGATAGCCACTGAGGCACAAGAATCTTGTCCTTGTGTAACAAACTCTGAAAGGTGAAAGAATAAGGAGTGATCTCTTAATCTTATTAAGTAGGAAACTGTCTCCCAGAAGACCCTTGCCTGGGCATATTTCCCTTTACATACCATTGGCCAGAACTCTGCGTCAGAAGTCTGCTGCTAAACCAATCCCAGGCCACCGAAAATCAGATTGTTAGGACTGGCTTAGGGTCTAAGCCTTAGGATGAGTTGTAGTTCATGTTGTAGGGTGTGAGGCAGATGCGCATCTCCTCCGAGCATGTTGCCAAGCTCCTCTGAAGATCTGCTGACAAAGAAGAAGGCGGAATGTCTGTTGGGTGAATGTTATCCACGTCTTCTGCATTGTCTGCCTCTAGGGAACAATGGCCTGGGTTAAGGGGAAGGTCATAAAATCCAATCTTTTCTTTTAGCTTGCTCCAGCCAGCTGAGAAGTCATGTGATTCCTCCCTCAACTGTAGTTTCTATAAAAGAAGCAGGTAGCATAGATTCATTTATTCTTCAGCTTATTCACTCAAGAAATGTTTATTGGGCAACTTCTTTTTACAAGCAGTATTTTGGGCATAGATAACTTGATTGATATTTTCTAATTTTTTTTTTTTTCCAATACTGTCAGCAGTAGAGGAAATAGATGGTGATGGTGGTAGTGGTGGTGGTGTGGAGGGACCTTCTTTATTTTCCCTCGTTTTTTCTCTTATACCTGCAGGGGAAGTTAAAAGTGCATGAAGAGCATACTAGTGCTTCCTTGAATCCAAAGTACGGAAGTAAGATCTACTTATATTTCAGAGAAATATCCAGGTTTGGTGAGGAAGAAAGAGAAAAGTATGTTGGAGGAAATGGACTGGTGACTGAGAACAGCTGCAGGGGTACTGAGGTTACCCTTCCATCTTCTACCCTGGGTCTCAGCCATGTCCATCCCTAACACCTGGGACACTGCCCCGGCCTGGGATCAGAGACTGGGAAGGGAAAGGGCTGTGTAGGCAACATCAGACTGTGGGCGATGAGGAAAGGGAGAAGGCAGAGAAATCCTCTGCGGAGAGAATAGCAGAAATCCTGCTGCAACCTGAGCTTCTAGGTCTTTCCTGAAAGTCCATTTTCTAAGGGGAAGTATACGTATAATCAAATGTAGCAATAATACTGGCTCATGATAAATATGTTTTGTTCTTTAAGCGATGATAAAATGCATCACAAAGTACTACAGTGATTTCAATGGCTATCCTTTGGAATTCTAGTGGAACCTTTTAGAATAGGAAAGGGTTACAGTTTGTGTTATTTACCTACTTATCTGTCTACCTCAGGAGTTGGCATACTTTTTCTGCAAAGGACAAGAAAGTAAATATTTTAGCCTTTGTGGGCCATATGGCTTGTGTTCTAAGTATTCCATTCTGCTGCTGCACCACAAAAGCACCATTTAGGTAAACAAATGGGCGTGGCTGTGTTCCAATGAAACTTCGTTTTTGGACAGCTTCCTTCAATTTCACATAATTTTAATGTCATGAAATATTTTTTTTAAATATTTTTCAACCATTTAAAAGTGTGAAAGCCACTCTCACCTTGTGGGCCATGGTAAGAGAGGTCAAGGGTCAGATTTTTCTCTTGGGCTGTAATTTGTGGACTCCTGGTCTGATTCTCATCTGTTATCTGTCTGTCTACCTATCTGTCTTCCTTCTTTCCTCTTTTATCAGTGAGCAAGAATCTGATTCCATTAAATTGTATACGAAGAAGAATTCTTATTCATGTAGTCAGCTGCTCTAAACACTTATAAAGGAGAAGGAGAATAACTGATTGATAGGATCTCTAGTATTGATTCACTTCTGTTTTCTGTGGTTGAACTTTACAAGCTTTAAATATTATCATTATTATTGTAAAAATACTCTATTTAGCATTCTTATAACCAGTTTGGAGTAATTCCTTTGTAAAAGATCCTTAAGGACATAACTTTCGTGTCTTACAATAAATGATCTTGGATCTTGTTGAGACTTAAAAACCACAGGTGAATGATAGTGTCACGTCAATTTTTACATCCTCAATAGGGCACTTGTGTTTTCCGAGGCAGACAGGCAAGACTTGGATGGCTGTATGTTACTGTTTATGGTCCTTATCCTTTCCTGCAAATCGAGTGTTTATTCCACTCCTGAACTTAATTAGCAGCTAAGAGCTTTGTGCTTTGTATTTTAAGGAAGCATGTGATTTGTTCATTAGCTCAAAAGCAGATTAATTATTATATCTTTAGTCACCATCTGTAAACACATCTATATTGGTGAGCTCTCTCCTGCTCAGTTACCTTGAAATGCCCTGTGGTGCTTTATTAGCTTTCAATTCTGTGTTTATTACAGTTGGCTGTAGACTTTTCAATTTAGTTTATTGGCCACAGAAAGTCCAATCCTTCTGTGGAAACTACCAATTTCTGAGGGTGAGAAATTTATTAATGTTGGCTATCAATTTGCTATAAACATTTTTCCCAGGTCATACTATGTTTTGGTTTGGATTAAAGATATTAGTAGTTCGATTATAAGCCAAGGTTTTAAGCACCTTATGTGCTGTCTAGGTTCAAGGAGGAGCAATTGGGAATAAAATTAGTAACCTGCATAAAAAAATGTCTTCTGAATCCAACCAAGTCAACCCTGTACAGAATTCTTAAGTACATGAGGGCAAGCAGAGAAATGAATAGTTATTGATGCATTGGCACTTTAATATTATTTAATTTTGGTGTTGCAATAACACTTTCGAGTTCCAGGCAGTTTTCAGAGAATTTAAAGAGCTTGCCTAAGGTCAGTGGTGGAGCTGGGGTGTGAACGAAAGTCATATGATGCGTGAGTTTATGTTCCTCTTCACCAGTGTCTAGGTTGCCAGGTAAAATACAGGATTCTCAATTAAATCGGAATTTTTTCATATCAACAAATAATGTTTTAGCTACAAGTACGTCCCAAATATTGCATGGGACATATTTTTACTGCAAATATTTGTTGTTTATTTGAAAATTAAATTTATTTGGGCATCCTGTAATATCATTATTATTCTTTGCTAAATCTGGCAACCGTACTAGTGTCTTCGTCACCTCTGTCTTTCTCCAGGTATTCACACTGTTCAGGGTACCCCACTGTGCTGCTAGCTTTGGTTTATTAACCCTGTCTTACTCTATTCAGGCTGCTGTAACAAAATACCATAGACTAGGTGGCTTGCAAACAACACGTTTCTTTCTCACAGTTCCGGAGGCTGGGAAATCCAAGATCAAGGAGCTGGCCAATTCAGAGTCTGGTGAGGGCTTGCTGTAACCTCCAGTAGTGGAAGGGGCTAGGAAACTCTCTGGGGCCTCTTTTATAAGGGCACTAATCCCATTTGTAAAGGCTCTGCCCTCATGACCTAATCACTTCCAAGAGGCCCCACCTCCTAATACCATCATCTTGGGGGTTAGGATTTCAACATATGAATTTTGGAGGAACACAAACATTCAGACCATAGCAAACCCCATTCTTTACTTTTTTAGTTTGAAGTTTACCTGCTCAAGACCGTTAAGTGAGAACCTCAATCTCGCTGATTTTCACAGCATCCAGTGACTAATCTGATAAAGTAATTCAGGTAACCTGTTGATCAGACCTAATGGCTTCACACGTTATTTCTTCCAGGTTACATATTTGGTTAACATGACTTGCTGTAGCTAATGCTTTAACATACAGTAACTGCAGAGGCCAGAACATCAGATTCCATGCAAAAAAAAATGGAAATGAGTTTTGAAACCATTCTTTTTGTTATTCTGGTAGTGTGTTTTTTCTTCACAGAACCTGTTTATGATTTTAACTATATTTTTTATTTCATCTAAAATTTGATGGTCATAGTTGTTAATTTTCTTATGATTCCCAAGTACTTTACATATTTTAAAGGCAATTTTGGTGCATTTTCAAAATAAAGTGTGTTATAAAACACTTTTTAGAATTATAGTGGATGATTGAGATTGCTACCAATTTTGAAACTATATTTTCTCTTTTAGTAAAGGGTAATGTTGTACAGTAAATTTTTTCTTTCTTGAGCAATCAGAATACAGTGAGAGAAATTAGTTCTCAGCTTCCAACCGCTTAACCATATACCAAGGTAGTAATAGATCAGGAGCTTCACACTGTAGCTAATCCAAGCCAGTGCCTTATATACTCTGCCAGAACTATAGGACACTTGTATCTTTGCCACCAAAATCTCAGAGAATGGGCTGGAAAACCACTGGGTATATTAGGGGGGGTGGTTTTATTATCAAGTTACCATGAAGCATTGAATAGGGGCCCCAAACCCTTTTCGGACCACTGAGCAGAATTGGTGTGTTGTTGACTATACTATGGAACAAGTCATTTCATCTCTCTGTACCTTGGCTTTTTCAACTGTAAAATAAACCAGGGGTGGGACTGCATAGTCTCTGAGGTCTCTGTTACTTTGGTACTGTCTCCAACAGAGTAGGGAAGCCCCAAGTCATATGAAGCTTTTCCAGAATTACTTCGCAGGATGACTTAGGGTAGCTAAGTGATTACAAGAACCACCTCAGCTATGTGCAGAGCCGTTGGATCTGAAGGGCTGTTCTCCAAGGTCTTTGCAGGCAGTAATGCACTTACATTTGACTACACACAGGGCAGGCATATTCACAGGGTTGAATGGTATGTTTCACCCAAATAATGGAAGTTTAGAAAATACCTTCTTAATGGGACGTTAATGTGCCATGCCTCTCTTCCCTCAAAATTAATGCATCCGAGTCTTGTTTCTCTTCCCTTTTCGTTCTCTCCCTCCCTCCCTTCTTTTCTCTTTCCCTCCTTTGTTCCCTTCCTTATTCCTTCCTTCCTTGCCATTTTAACATGACTTTTAAAGGACAGTCTTCCAGAAATAATACAGTTGTATTTATTGCCTTATCTGGATTTCCAGAGCTCATTTCTCTCCATGTGCTTTCTAATCAGAGAGAAAACAACACAAACACCTAAGCCTTTCAAAATGGAGACAGCCCCCAACTTACGATGGTTTGATTTTTGATTTTTTGACTTTACCATGGTGTGAAAGAGATACGTATTCAGTAGAAACCATACTTCGAATTTTGATCTTCCTGGGTTGGCGATATGCAGTACAATACTCTCTCGTGATGCCGGACAGCAGCAGTGAGCCTCAGCTCCCAGTCAGTCCCAGGATCACAAGGGTAAACAACCAGTACACGTACAGCCATTCTCTTCCCACACAACCATTCTGTTTTTCACTTTCAATACAGTATTCAGTAAGTTACATGAGATATTCAACACTTTTTTATAAAATAGGCTTCATGTTACGTGATTTTGTCCAACTATAGGCTAATGTGAGTGTTCTGAGCATGTTTTAGTTAGGCTAGGCTAAGCTATGATGTTCGGTAGGTTAGGTGAATTAAATGCTTTTTCAACTTACGATGTTTTAAACTTACGGTGGTTTTATCAGGATGTAACCCCATCGTTTGTCAAGGAAGCTCTGTATATCAGTTTATAAACAAAACCAAACCTGGGGAGTATGCATTTTGGAGTTTTAGATTGCATGTGTAAGGAAAAATGCTTAAAATCTGTTTCAATTATTTTTTAAAGGTGGACTCTGCTTTAAAAATAGAACAGTGATAATGCAATTGCTCAGTACTTGTTCTTATAAACTTGATTGATTGATAACTAATAGCACAATTTGGTTGCTGGTTAGATATCCACAGTCTGCTGAGAATCAGAATGTTATGGTTGAAAAACTAGCTTAGTAGCATTAATCAGAAATCCCTGGCTTCCGGGAAATTAGGAGGTTGCGTCTTTCCTACTTAGGAAAAAAAATTTCAAGTATTAATCTTCCTTTATTTTTGACCAGACCACTTGTGGGATGGAGTGGGAGCTACAGTGTATACTACTGAACCACTTTCTGAAGTCAGTTATAGAAAACATCTTTTGAAGAGAAAAAAAGGACTAATGAATGTCTCTCCTGGGCCAAAGCTTTGTCATCCCAGAGAAGGAAAGAACTCTGATGTACGAGCAAGGGAAGAGAGCGAAATCAAACACCACCATCATAAGGCAGTGAATGGCTTAATCCTAGCAAAGGACTTTATACCCTCTTCTCAAAGAAAGCAGATCTAGGCAGGCTGTTATGCTCACTTATTTTTGGTCTTTCAATCTGAGCAATACAAAATTTAAAAATTATGATGCAATGATAGTTAATTGGAGTCAAAATTTAAGACAAACCCTTCCCTAATTTGTTCTAGGCAGAGAAGAGGCTGACGTCAAGTATTTAAGAGCTATTTCAGCTAATGGTAACAGATGGATTATGGAGAATCACTGCTTGTTCGTTGGGCCAGGTAGTAATTAGAAACTGAAGAAAGAAGAGTTGAATGTGTTCCATTCTCTAACACCTTCACACGCCTCTTTTGAAAAATTCTCTATCCTGTTCATTTGCTTCCCTTTCTTTGCTCCCAAGTCACAGCAATTACGGGCTTTTTCTTGCCTTCGGTGTGCCGATGTGTCCCAGTGACGTTATTTCTCTTTTCTTCAGGCAATTAGTAGCTTCCAAAATCCACAGCAGTCTCCAAATTGCTAACTACAGAGGCAAAATATAACGATATTCAAAGTGTTTAGAAGCTCTCATAAGATTGTAGTAATATGAGGAATAATAGGCAAAATATTTTGTCATATCAGAGTATACTCAAAAGTTGTGATTGAAGTTTTTAGCCTTATTCTTTGTGGGGATCAAAAAGCTTACTATCACCTTCCGAATTAAGTGGAAGAATTTGATAAGTTCCCTAAAAGACAGTATGTTCTTTCAAGTAAGATTATTCAGAAGATAGCATAGAATCTTTAAATGACCTGGCTGAGCTCTTTGGACCATGAGGCCTTAGTTTTATTATCCGTAAAATGAAGAGTTTAGCCTGAATCAGTCTTTAGCGAGGTGGGTTGTGTAAGGCTGACAATGAAGAACAACTTTTTCAAATGATTTTGTTTCTTTACATCAGAATCCCCATGAGCCCTGCTCCCCCTCCCGTGAATAAGGTGACTTTATTTTTTTATTTGATTTTATGTTTGTAACGCATTCTTGGGTTAACAATCTTTTAAAATAACTCTCAGAATTAAATCAACTAGCTGTGAACTTTGGGTCCTGGCCTAACTGAGTCCTCTGGCCTCATAGATGAAACTGCTCACCATGGAAACAGTCGGTACCAGTGGTCTATTTGTTAAGAAACCAAATCTTTATTCAGACTTCTGCTCTCCACCCCCAACTCATCATCCTTAAGCTTCTGTCATAAATTGCTTGGAAATTAACAACAGCAACAAAAACCAACAGAGATGTGAACTCTGGTTCAAAGCAGAACAAATTCCCCTGAAATTACCCAAGGCATGGCAGTAAAAAACAGGATTAATCACAGAAAATAATTGTAGTCTTTGGACATGTCAGAAACTCATAATATATTTAGAGCTGTTCGTTCCTCATATCACCCTCTTAAGAAAAAAAGTCCTCTGGGCTTTTAGTTAAGCGGTGGTGATATTCTAGATGACATATGAGAAGACTTGTCAAATATCCATGACTTGAAACTAGAAACAGCATGACTTCTTGTCATTTTAGGGAGACTTAGGAGCTCAGTCTGGTAGCTTTGGCATCAGCTTATTTTTAGCAACATGTGATGTCTGTTTTTTCTGGTTATTATCTCTGGGCTTAATTTTATAATTATAGGATACACACGTTATTCAGCAGATAGGAACATTTTCACTTAGTATATTCCGTATATATAAGCACCTTTTTAATGAGTTAATGGGCTCAGTTTTTGTTGATTGTTTTGCATTTAAAATGGCACTTCAGTCAGATAACCAAAGACATCAAGTGGAAAAAATGATTATTGTAGAAAAAAGGGAAAACAGCATGTTTCTTTAAATGCTTTCATGTCACTTACCCAGAGAAAACCATTTGGCTATTGGAAGTTGCTATGGGAAGCACACATTTCTGCAGCATTACATTTTATTTTCTTGTTTGCTTATTTGAAGTTATTCTTTTAAAACATCTATGTCTATATATCTGTGTAGAAAATCTATATCTATATATTTACACATATGTACACACATAGCTATATATGGGTGTGAGTGTATATAAATGTACATTTTTTTTAATGCCTGTGTGCCCCTTTTCAGGCAGGACCAGCAAAGTAAAATTTAACTTTAATTATAATGTTCACCCTCCTGGACTTGGTCCATTACAACCATTGTGTGCATAACCTTGTGGAAGGAAGTTTCCTGTAACTGTGCTGGCTCTTTGGCACCACGGTGTTTGCTGTGTTCATGCTGCGGGACTGCTTTAAAGTTCAAGTCTCCTTACCAAGAGGCTTGGTATTTCAGAGACTAAATTCCCATGTGGCTGAGCAATACAAAATTAACCTGCTTTATTCCTAATTCTGCTGGATAGCATATTATTTTTCACTAATGTCATAGTATATATTAATTAAGAAGTGTTATTAAAGGGCTGCTAGGGAAAGAAATGAGCCTTTGGGTGACCATATAAGTTCCTTTATAACTCTGATGGATCAAGACCCATGAAGCTAGTGGTTAATTTCCACCATTAGCTGTACTTATACCTGTCATTATCAAAATTCATGGATTGAATATGAATATAGCTTAGAGAGTCTCATGCACAGCCCTATTTGAGAGTAGAAATTGGATATGACTCTTTAAAGGCAGAAATTAGTTACAGGGACTGCATAAAATGTAAAGAGGGTCAATTGTAAGTTGTGAACGTAAGTGAGTATCCTTATTTCTCATTCTTAAACACTGAGAGTGATTCTGAATCACATTTATGTTTCTAGTTCTCAGCCTCATCTCCATGCGCATCCCCACCCTCAACCCAAATAATATTTGACTAAACCCAGAAATATTCTCTCTTTATTTGCTACATTAGGGATTTCAGAGGGAATTCTGTTCACCCAGGGAAAAGAAAATCAGGCCAGTTCTGAGAAACTAAAAATGTAGCTATGCAAAATTGTTTTCAGAATGGAATTCATTGGCATTTGTTTTTATGCATAACTCTTTAGAATATAGCATTGAATCAAAGTATGATTCTGACTGCAGTGATTTTTTTTGTAGTCAGTTTAAGAATATTGACTATAGATTCTCTTATATATCTAAGCAGGTCTAATTTAAATTCCTATAGCATAATAGTAATATTATAATAATAATGCAACAATAAGAAAAAGAATATATATGTATAACTGTATCACTTTCCTGTGCAGCAGAAATTAACACATTATAAATCAATTATACTTCAATAAATTTTTTTTAAAAAGTGTAAAATATAATGATGCAACATATTTATTGAGTTTGTAATATGTGCCTGACAGAGCGCTGAATTATTTTACATCTATTTTCTCTTTCAATTCGCATCACTACCTTTCCAAGCGGGTAGTATTAGCCCCATTTAATATGTAAGAAGATGGAGAAAATGTCTTATCAGTTTGACAAAAGTAAAAATTCCTCTTAGGAAGAGAAACATGTTAGTCTGAAATCTTGATAAGGGTTCTGGGGAAACCATGAGCCTCTGACCTACCCAGTGCCTTCCTCTTCCTCTCTCCTTTCCAGGGCCTCTTCTTATCACTGATGCCAAGACTTCAGAATGAGAACCGCATGGCAGAGTAGTGTGAGAAGGGTTTGGAGTTCCTGGGTTTATCTGAGATTGAGGGAGTGTGGAATAGAGACGAGAGGGGGAGAAAAAAGGAGCCAAAGAACAGGATTGTGGGAAGCTTTTAATAGAAATGTTTTTTTATTATTATTATTTTGTATGTGTGTGTATGTACGCGTGTGCATGCACGTGCCCGCTCATGTAAACTTGGGCTCTAGGCCCAAGTAAACACAGTGCTGGAGGGAGCCCAAGAAGCAGAGAGGGTGACAGGCTACAACCTTTCCAGGAACTGGTAGCAAAGGGGATAAGATTATTTTGGATTTGCACCAGCTAAAGAATTCAGGGCTCAAGGCCATTTCATTATGAATCTTGATTGGCAGAGAAATGCCCAGGGACATCTCTCACATCACAGATTAGCAAACTGAGCATGAGTGCTTGCCTGAAGTCATTCACCTTGTCAGGGACAAGGCTGGGATGTAAATTGGGGACTCTCTCAATTCAGAGTGCTTGGTTCTCTTCGTTCTGGAACTCTAGGATAATGATTTCTAGCATGAGATGTGGTAGAGTCCCATATATAAATGTTATGATTATACCTGTGTTTACTAGCAGTTCTGGTAATCTTCAATTTCTAAACTTGGTAGTAAGATGTGTTTAAAATTAAAAAAAAATAATGTATTTTAGAGAGTGAAAAGTATGCTTAGGAATATTAAATATTTTATTTTATCAGATATCATCATCATACTGCTATAATCGGGACGTTTTATGACATTTTATTTCATCCCCCGGCACCAAGAAACTATGAAACATATAATGCTTTACTTATAATCCGCACATACTGTGTTTTGCTATTCTTTTGTTTTTGGAGAGTCACAGATAAGTAAACTGGCAGGTTTTACAAACTGTTTTGTAATATATTGGATTGTATGAGAGACCTGTAGTAGGCTGAATAATGGCACTCCATAACATATCCACTTCCTAATCCTTGGAACCTGTGAGTGTTACCTTATATGGCCAAAAAGGGTCTTGGCAGATATGATTAAAGAATTTGAGATTATTTTGATTGTTGTATATTATCCAGGTGGGCCCTAAATGCAATCACATGTATCCTTATAAGAGGGAGGCAGAGGGACATTTGATACATACAGAAGAGAAGGCAATGTGACCTTGGGTACAATGACTGGAGTGATGCTGCCACAAGCCAAGGAAGACCAGTGGCCACCAGAAGTTGGAAACGGCAAGGAACAGATTCTCTCCGAGAGCCTCCGGTGGGATTGTCTGCCAACACCTTGATTTCGCCCAGTGAAATTCATGTTGGACTTTTGGCCTCCAGAACTTCTGTAGGAGGATAAATTCTGTTGTTTTAAGGCACCACGTTTGTGATAATTTGTTATGACAACCCTAGGAAACTTATACAGCACTACAGAGAAATCCAAGCCCTCAACTAACCTCAGTCCATGGAAAAATTGCAGGCAGGATGCAGGCTTTCTTTCCCCCAAAACCAAGGCTGTGCAAAGGAGCCTGTGATGAGAAACCAGTGGTGGCAGTGGCAAGATAATCCCCTGCTTAGGGATTCTTGGCGTGGGGGAATGGCCTCGATCTCTTCAAAGACAGAATTGGTCTAAAGAAGGGATTAAATGTTATAAATTTTGTTGTACTTCTAAAAATTGGAATACCAGCATACAAGTTGTTTTATAGGTTTTTCTCTTTGAACACACCAAAGTAAGAAAAAAATATGTATCATCTTCCCCAGAACTTAGAATAAATTATGTCACTCTGATTAGATCTAGATTTCATCTCATCTTATTATGATTGTTTTAATCCAAGTAAACAAAATTTAGCAAGCTGCATCAATACTTTGTATTACGTAGGAGAAATTGTTAGTAATTATGTTTAGACAGTTGATTATTCAAGATTTTCCTACTTTTTAGCTGTGCACATAACTACATCCATCTAATTATAATAACTTAGACTTTTTATGTTACTGCTTGGAATGCAATACCTTGAAAAAGTAAAATTAATTTTTTTCTTTCCAGTACCAAAGATTTTAATCTATATGCCAATGCCATTGAATATATATATCCTGTTCTTCTTTCTTTAAATTTCTCTAGTAGTATCTATCAAACTAAAAACAAAGCAGTTCTGTTGATACAACATTTAATTTGGAGGTCACTCATATTTTGAATGGGAAATCAAATTGTAAGTTTTTTTAATTAAGTGGCTGCAATAGAATTTGATTTCCTGTCCCTTCATAAAACTAAAATTCTCAATGAGCAGCATTTTCTTTAGAATAAACCAGCCACTATGAAAACAAGCTTCCTCAGCTGTTAAGAAGTTGTGTGCCCTGATTACCAAGCAAGCCACACTAAGCTTCAAGTATTTTAAAACTGAACCAAGGGCCCTGCTGAGGCACAGCTGCCATTGTTTGGTAATAAGTATTTTGCAGGGTCCTTTCAAAAGTAAACTGTATTGTTCCCTTTCTAGCTGCAGTGCATCTGAGTGAGGTGATTATGGTTTGTTAAAAGGCACTTTCAGGACTGCAGAAAAATTATCTATTTGAAAAAAGACTTTTTCCCCTACGTCTGGTGATAAATTTAAAAACCTTGAACATTTCCTGAATGCCCTAGCAAAGGCTATAAAATTATCTGAAAATCCTGCCTTTGATCCCAGGTGCACAGTCTAAAAACCCTTCAGAGCCCACAGGCAGGGCTCTGCTTCCTGAGCTGCTGGTTTGTTTCGGCAGGAAATTTTGCATACTAAATACTTTAAAACTTTGGTATTCAGAAGGGAATATTAAGTCCAGGACAGCTCTGAATAAATAGAGCAAATTTTCAACACGCCAGGGTACTTGTGTAGATATTGAGACAGCCTCATTCATCATATAAAATGTCAAACGGCTGGCGCATTGAGCTCACTTGTATCCTCTGATGGAACGTCTTATTGTAGGGCTCTCAGAATGGTGTGGGGCTGGGGGGTAGGCATGGTGTGGAACTGGAGCTCACCTTTTACACCTTTGCATTTTCATATATCCTTTCTTAGTTACTTGTGTCGTTTCATTATTACCAAGTTGAAATAACTATGGTCTTGGCCAAGTTTTAATATATTATTTTAAAAATATTTGCCGTATAGATTTTATTATTTTTAAATGTTGAATCAAGCATCTCCAAGTTTATTTTCTTTTTTAAAAAATTTTTATTTTATATTGGAGTATAGTTGATTAACCATGATGTGTTAGTTTCAGGTGTACAGCAGAGTGATTCAGTTATACATGTATCTGTTCTTTTTCAAATTCTTTTCCCATTTAGGTTATTACAGAGTATTGAGCAGAGTTCCCTGTGCTATACAGTAGGTCCTTGTTGTTTATCTATTTTAAATATAGCAGTGTGTACATGTCAATCCCAAACTCCCAATCTATCCCTCCCCTGCCACTCTTCCCCTCGGTAACCATAAGTTTGTTCTCTAACTCTGTGAGTCTGTTTCTGTTTTGTAAATAAGTTCATTTATATCATTTTTTTTTTTAGATTCCACATATAAGTGATATCATAG
The DNA here is from genome assembly GCF_028023285.1 of Balaenoptera ricei. Taxonomy (NCBI): domain Eukaryota; kingdom Metazoa; phylum Chordata; class Mammalia; order Artiodactyla; family Balaenopteridae; genus Balaenoptera; species Balaenoptera ricei. The sequence goes on from NC_082647.1 coordinate 72,046,493, forward strand.
GATATTTGTAAATATCTGTGTAAGCGGAGTTTGGAATACAGGAGGCAAATATTGGATAAGGCCTACAACACCCTATCAGTTCATTGACTCCTGATTTCCCTTGACAAGTCCTTGGGTTCTTAATTTAATGAATTGATACTAGTCCTTTATTGTCTCAGGATAATGCAGAACCCATACCTCCAAGGGTCTTACCCATTTCCCCACGCATATTTTAGGGGATATTGAAGGGATTAGAAGTGTCTTCGTTTGGCCTAAAGAAGTAACTTAATATGACCCAATGAAACTCTACCCTTAAAATATAAGTTGCTTCCAAAATAATCAATTAGAGCAATCCCCTGTGGGGGACCCCTCACTTCTCCTATTCATCCTTCCTACCCGCTCTGGCAATTCTCATTCTTATCCATGAGGTCCTTCTCCCTACCGAAAAAATACATGTTTGAAGATTAAGTGCACTGGAGTCTTATGCACTGCCCCAACTTGTTAGAGAAACATCTGTTCTGTTGTTACTGGGATGAGGTCAGCATCATCACATAGAATTTTGTTGTCCCATCGTCATCGTGCAAGGGAATTAGTCAGAGTTCTGTTCATTCCCTAGCTGTTCCTCTACTTCAAGCAGAAGTGACACTTGACCATGTCGTTTTGTCCTTCCTGGGATCAGCTCATCTCAGGTCAGTGTAATAGCACCCAGCTTGCCCTCTCCCAGACCCCTCATCTCAACCCCAGAGAGCTGCAAACTTTTACTTCCCTGAAGTGGAACTCAGTCAAGCCCCCTCCCAGAGGGTTTGGCAGGTCAAGTGTAGGCAACTTTATGTACACATTTTGTGATTCCAGCTCTTTCTGCTCCCAAGTCTGTGGAGTAATCCCATAGCAGCACACATTACACCAAGCTGAGGGGGCCTTTTCCCTAAAAATCTTCCATTACATCAGCAGCATACACTGAAGCACTGGATTTAGCTGTTAGGTCCATTCAGTCCCAGCAGGGTCCTTCAGTCCCACTCTTTGGAACCCATAGGTTTTGAACCACTTTAGATTTATAGTAATCTCATGGAGAGACTTCCAAAACTCTGCCCACTGCTGCTTTCTCACCCAAATGTAAGCATGAAGGCAGGGAGTTTTATTCCCCTCATCTTTTGTAAACTGGTGTGTTCCATGCACCTAGGCCTATTGTTGAATGAATAAATCTTTACAGTGGCATATTTGCATTTTTTGAAAAACACTAATAATAATTCTTTCCGAAACCTAGAGAAAAAATTCCCCAAAGAAATCAGGAGATGGAGTTATGCTACTTGTTAACCCTTACCATACAACTGACTACATTAGGACATTTTTGAGAAAACTATATATGATGCTTGTGGTCATTCTGTTTATGAAGATTGCATGTTATATACGTTCTGTTTATTGACAGGAATGGCAGAATCCTTTTGAATTACCATGTCAAGATGTTAAGTATGTAAGTAAGATGAGTTGCTGTAATTAAGTAAAAATTGAAAGCAACTTAATTAGTTTATAGGAAGTGAATGCCCCTTTTATTTTATCTATTAATTTGGTGCAGAGTATGGCTGGGCATGACATATGTTCACAGTAGACATTACACAAAATTTTCTGTGGCATGTGGCAGATAACCTCATTGGAAGGAGAAAAAAGCCCAACTTGACATGGATCACCTGATAGTGTCAGAGTCTTCTATTGCTGGCTACATTTATGCAAAAAAAATCCCTCTCCAACCCCCTAAATCTATCTACGTATCACACCTAGTTTTGATTTTAATGACTTTCAGGCTCTTCAGTGGGAAGTAAATACACAAAACAATAAAAGCAATTTTATTGAAAAAATTTGGGGATAAAAATATTTTCTGATTATGAATAATACATGTTTTATTTTAGAAAATTTGGAAATTAAGAAAAAGGCTAAAGGAGATAAAATCACCTTAAATACCAGTTTTCAGAGGGAACCATTAACATATTGATGTATTTCCTTTCCTCAGTTCAGGGAAAGTAAAGGCTTCTAGTTACCTTTCTTCATTCCTTGTTACTGATTTCTGTGATAGGGACCTCCTTCTGGTTCACCAAATCAGAAACCTTGGGGGTCATCTTTGACTTCTCCTTTCACTCATCCCTTCATCGTTTGGCTCTACTGGTCCTACCTCCCTGAGTACCCCTGTGCTCCGTTCTCTCTGGTCCAACCCCACTCCCGTTATCTCAGTCTCCCTTCATCTCTTATTTGGGATCCTGCAGCAGCTTCTTACCAGTCTTCCTGCTCCTGGTCATCCCCTCCTTTGAAGTATGAACCATTCTGAGACTAGCAAATTCTTTTTTTCTAAACGTTAACCCTGTTAGGTCCTACTCTTGTTTAAATCCTTTCAGAGGCTCCCACTGCCATCCTTTTCATGATCTGCCCTTATAACTCCCCAGTCTCACTCCTTGCCCTTCCCCTCCTCATCTTCTCCTCAGCCATCACCCCAGGCAGTCGACCAGCAGTTACTAGATCATCCTTTTCTTCCATGATGTTCATAATTCTGTTCCTTGTACCTATGATGCCTTTTTCCTAACCTCCTTGAAGTCTAAAAAAATGAAAAAGAAAGACACTGCAGTACTGTGTGTTTATTATAAATAAGTGTTTTGAATGGCATCTTCCTGTTCCTCCTTCAGAACTTAGCTTGTCCTCACCAACTCTGGGAATTCTCCCTGTTCACGAAGACTAAGTTTCACTCCTTTTGTGTTTCCACAATTTGTGACTAGCGCTTAGGCATTGTAAAATTTAGGTCATTAAGTGATCCTGAATATATATTTCAGGTGAAAATTGTTGAGAAGCAGATTTCAGGTGGATTTTATTTGAACAGTCAGTAATATATGTGGACTATCTATCATATGCCAGGTACTTTTTTCTGGTTCCTGTGAATTAGACCTCATCTTTACTTTCATGGAGTTTGTAATCTGGAGTTTATAATCTGACAGTAGGAGATACACACTCAAGGGGAAGCAGTGAATAAGCAAGATAATTTCACATGGAGATAAATAATTTTAAGTAATAAACCAGGGTGATGTGACGGGATTGGATGTGGTAGTATTTTAGATTGACTGAGCTGGTGAAGGCTGTGCTATTTCACATTTGCCAATATGTTATGTAGGCATATGCCAATCATAACTTAGGTTAACACCAGCTGGTGATGAGAGCTGTGCATATTTATGGGGCTAAAGGTATTAAGATTAAAGGCTTATTTTAATGAACAGAGGGCATTTAATTAAGATTTGAAAGAAACTTGATAGCATTCAAATAATTGAGTGACTATATAACATAACAAAGGGATTCTGGATCACCCACAGAAGACTGAAAGAAAGAAACCAATAAATAGAACTTACAGAGGTATACCTCAACTTAATGTAGAGAACATCTTTTAAATGCTTATCCTTTACTCATCAATAGAATGGATTTGGTGAGCCTTTCATAGGGGTTGTGTTCAGGTAGAGGTGATCCATCAGAGGTCAGTGGGGAATTTCCTCTAAAGGAGAGAAGAGCAGCCAAGATGGATTCAGAGACACTTGTTGCATTAAGTTTAAGGCGCTTGACTTAGAATGAATAGAAGTAGGTGTTCAAAGAGGAAACGATCCTAGCCAGAGAAGGAAGACCCCTCAGAAGAAGTGGATGGAAATGACATTTCTCTGGAGAAGAGGCATGTAGAAAATATGTAGGAATGTTGATTCACCAAACACAGGGTCTTCATGCTGCATGGTTGGAGAAAAAGGAACGGGAAAGAAAAAAATATCAAATAAAATAAACTGGAATAGTATGTTTATCTTCTATTTTAGGCATACTAATATGACAAGCCTTCATTTTTGATCCTCAGAATTATTGATTGAAGCATAAATTTACTTGGACTCGGGCTTGGCTAGATCAGGAAAACAACTGTTTTTCTTTAGAGCTGCTATTATTGCCTTTTATGTTGTGGTTGGTATTTTGGCAGGCACAGGTATTAAATTGTGTGCCACCCAGAACTAAATATAACTTAGTTTTCTCAGGCTTAAAAGAAAGGGACCTTGGCTTGTTTAAGAGATTAAGTAAGCTTTATTTGAATAACAATGGGTAGCAATACAGTACTTCTATTTTTACCTGTCATATATTTAAGTTATTTAAGTTATATATTATTCTTAGATTATTCTTGTGCTTATTTTTTTCTTCTAGCAAAAACAATTTAGTGCCAGTGTTTTAAGTTATGCATCCTTCCTAGAAGAAGAGTTAAAGTTTTCCAGTTCAGGAGGAAAAGCAGTCAAAGTGGAAACCCCCCTCATTTTTTACATTTTCCCAAGAAGAATAATGGTAATTTCCTAATCTTCTGATAATGCCCTCAAGGCATTAGACAGACATTGACACTTAAAAAAGAGAAGAATAGCAATTGAAACATGTGTGATAGCAGTATAAATAATAAAGGAAAAATATTAAACCACAGAAGTAAATTTATATTTTTTCCTCAATATTTGTGTCTTTAGCTAATAGGCTTCTTTATCCTAATTGATGGAGGGTTTTGACAGTGATAAGTAGAATGTTATTTTGTCATTTAACAATTTATTTCAACACTGTATTTCTAAATGAACCATCTCAATTTTTTGTCTGAAAGGTGAAAGCATACTTATTATGGTCCGTTTCATAAATACCCATTTACAAATAGACCTCTTCACACCTGCATGTGCCTATTTGGAGACACAGAAGAAATCCTCCCAGTGTGAATTCTTGGCTTTCAGATGTTAAAATGAAATTGCTTAAAATAAAAGGAAAAATAAAAATTTGCTTGCTTCATCGTACATTTGGAAGGTTACAAAAATTGGGTCAAATATTGATATTTGCTTTTTGGTATTTTTGTCTTTTAATTGGCAAGTTAATAGGGATACTTCCTTGGGTGTCTCTGTTTGCCATTGGACACATGGAAAAGACATCATTGGAACATATGTTTTTCAGAATTATGAAATATTTCAGTAATACAGAAAATATGGATAATACATTTAATAGTCATCTATTAACTATATAATTTTCAGACCTTTGTGTTTTGTCTTATTTATCTTAGGACTTTTGTTTTTGTTTTACAAAATAAAGCATCCAAGACGTGCTTGAAGCACTCTGTCCAATTCACTCCACAGAGGTAGCCACTGTCCTGAGTATGATGTTTATCATTCCCATCCATTTATTTATTCTTTAACTACTGTATGTTTATTCAAATATCATCATATCATTTTGTATGTTTTTGAACCATATACACATGGTATTTTATACAAACCGTGCTTTAGTTTATTATTTTATTAATTTACCGTAAGTTTTAAGATGTATCCATGTTGATTTATATAGCTCTATGTCCTTTATATTAATTACTGTGTAGTATTCTGTTATATAAATTATCACAGTGCTTGCTTATATATCCATTCTCCTGTTGATGAACATTTAGACTGTTTCGAAATTTCTGTTCTAAATAATCTTGCAATGAACATTTTTGTAATTTTGTCCAAGAAGACATGTGGGGGAATTTCCCTAGAAGTAGAATTGCTGGGTTATTTATTAGTTTTCTATTGCTGTTGAAACAAATTACCCCAAACCTGCTGGCTTAAAATAACACAAATTTATTATCTTACAGTTACTGAGATTAGAAGTCTGATATGGGTCTCAGTGGGCCAAAATCCAGGTGTTGGCAGAGCTGTGTTTCTTACAGAACCTCTAGGGGAGAATTTGTTTCCTAGCTTTTACAGCTTCTAGAGAGCGCCTACGTTCTTTGGATTGTGGGCTCATTCCTCTGTCTTCAGAGTCAACAATGCTGTATCTCTCTATTATTCCACTGTCACATCTCCATCTGACTCTCTTCTGCTTGTCCTCCACTTTTAAGAACACCTGTGAATACATGGGACCCACCTGAATAATCCAGGAAAATCTCTCTATTTTAAGGTCATTTATTAACACAATTCTATCTGCAACCTTAATTCCCCTTTGCTGAGTAAGGTAACATGTTTACAAGTTCTGGGGATTAGGTCATGAACATCTTTGGGGAGGCCATTATTCTGTCTTCTGCTTCACGTATTATAAATCGTCCACTTGACAAAATAATTTTATTTTTTATTTTATTTTATTTTTTATTAGAGTATAGTTGCTTTACAATGTTGTGCTAGTTTCTGCTGTACCATGAAGTGAAGTAGCTATATGTATACATACATCCCCTCTGTCTTGGACCTCCCTCCCACCCCACCCCCATCCCACCCAGGTAGGTTGCCACAGAGCACGGAGCTGAGCTTCCTGTGCTTTATAGAACGTTACCACTAGATTGCTCTTCTAAGTGATGTGTGCATTTGCACTGTCTCTATGTGTGCGAGAATTTTAGTTGTTCTGTATACTTACCAACACAAGGGTTTTAAGGTTTTAAGATGATATCCAGTCTGATGGATGTGATTGGTATCTCACTGAATGTCTTTTCATATAATTATTGGCTGCTAAAGTTTTACTTTCAGTTTATTGCCCATTTCTTTTCTTTGTTTTCTTACTAATTTATAGATGTTCTTTTAATATTCCCATTACTAATTCTTTGTTGGTTATTTGCATTGCAATTTTTTCTCCTCAGTGTGATTTATCGTTACACTTTTTAAGAGTTTGTTTTATTGCACAGTTTTAAATTTCAAAGTAGACAAATTATGTCTTGTTTAAGAAAGAATATCCTACTTGAAGTCATAAAGATATCCCTCTTTATTTTTTAAATGTGCAACAGAGCAAATTATACATTTTAATAATTTTCTTTGTAGATGTATATATTTCTATCCATGTTTGTGAGATGTAGCAACACAAGCAAGTATGATTTATTGAGTTGGCTCAATTTTATATAGACTGCAACTGAGAACTATATAATTTAAAGGTTGATGGTTTATGAAGTGTTTTTTCTAGGAAGAACTTTAGAGGTGATCTGGTCCAAACCTGAGGCCCAGAGAGGCAAGGAGTGGCAATTCTAGAACTACTTGCATTGACAGAGTGAACTGCATATATACAGCATTATATTATCTTCATGACTGAGGAAACTGCCTTACTTACCTTGAAGAGTTTTATACTACTGGTAGATAACTTAACTCTTAGACTGAGTAAATAATGGATGCTGATTTACATCCAAGAAAATAAAACAACATTTGCAAGGTAGAAATTTTCGTGAGACAATAGCAAATCACTTTGTTTCTAACTATCCAGGAAAAAAAAGGGCAGTATCAGAAGCAAGGAATAGTCAGTTACTGTGACTGTAACACTTATTCATCCTTCAGTGATGAGCGTGTGAATATAAAAATACTAGACATCAGTTTTGTTGAGAATCACCTATTTCCCCCAGAGTACATATTTTCTTTTGCAAGGCCTGTATCACAAACATGCCTCTACTGTGGACCAGGTTCCAAAAGGGAAACTTACTTTAGCAAAGTCCCTCAACATTTCTGTCTGGGTACTCACCCACCTCACTATGTATATCACACACTGCCCCTTCTCCAACTCATTAAACATGTTTATTTTCACAATATCACTCAATTCTTAGACTCTTTAAGCTCAACAATAAAATTAAGTGCATTTCTTATGCCCAAAGTAAGCGTCTCAAGAATTTTTCACTATTTTTTTTCTTAAAGGAGTGTTGCAGAGGTACTTAAAAGTGAGTGACAGTTGACAGAGCTCTGGTTGCCCAGCAACTGGCAATTTAAATACATAGGAGCCGATATGATTTACCAACTTGATAAACAGCGAGGACTTTAATACAATCTTAAGGACTGCTACAGATGTTGCATTGACCTATTTATATGTCTTGATCTGTCTCAGTCTATTTTAATGTGTGTGTATATATATATATATATATATATATATATATATGCTTATTTTTTCCTACAGAACTGGAATATGAAAGCAAAGACTGTATTTCTTCCCCTATATGACATTAATAGAAGTTGCATGCGATAAAATTATTTGTTTTAGCCCCGTTGTTTTTATTCAGATACTCAGTTTCAGAGGAGACCTTCTCACTCAGAGGGAATAAGTGTCCTGTGGATTGAGTGCTTTGTTTGAGTTCTGAGACTGTATTTATATATTCAGTAATTGTTGTTATCTTTTTTTTGCAGGTTTTATAATTTGAAACTTCTCTCCATTTTTTGAAAGGGAGTAGTAGTTGCTCTTTATTCTTCACAGGAATAATGAGGTTTAATAGGTTTGGCTCTGAGTTAGCCTAATTGATTAGTGTGTTTTACTAATGGGATCAAGAGGCTTGATTCCATCATGAGCCAATTAGCTTCCTGGAGCAGGTGAATCTTCATCTTCCTGACCTTCATGACCTTCAGTGGACATTGTTCATAAGGTGATTCTAAGCGATGATAGAAAAGCTGCAACCCATCAATAATAATAGTAGAGTAACCCAAAGAGTCCCCCTCCCTGCAGGAGGTCAGCACTGTCATTCTGTATATCAACAACATGGTATGCTTGAGAAGCAGTCTGTATAAAATTCTACCATCTTGTCGGGAATACAAGGTGCTACATAAAACAAACTACCGACATCCTGTTACTAGCACAGAAGTTGAGAAATTTTGAGGATAATTTTAACACTGAAAATATTTTATGATATGGGAATACAAAAATAGATCATTACAGTCATGGAATAGTTGAACGTCACAGCAAGGTAACTTTAAAATTGTTTCTTGAAACTTTACAGTTCATTAAGTTAAGGCTTGAAGAACCCTGGGAAATGAGGACATTTTTGCCAACCATGAATGTTTGAATAAAATTCAATATCTGAAAGCTGCATGCCAGCTCTTCCAGGGCACCTTTCCTTCTACCTCTAATTACAGTGAAAAGTCCCTTTTCCAAATTCCTATAGTGCTTATGCTGTCCTATTCCTTTTAAGAAATAACGCCTATTGGGGCTGCAGTGTTTCACAATTCCAGGGGCATTTGGTTAACACAGAGGCCTTGACTTTCATAATGATATCTCACGTTTATTGAGCATTATGCTAAGTATTTTAAATATATTGTCATTTGTCCCTAGTGATCCTACAAGTCGTTATTAGAGCCAGCTACTGTTGAGGAAGGTCAGAGTGGTAGAGGAATTTGCCCATAAAAATATAGCAAGAAATTGGAGAGGTGGAATTTTCTTTATGGTCTGTCAGACTCCAAATCCAGTTTTCATTGTGATATTTTTCTCTCTATGTTTTGTTGTTTCTTAATTGTTCATACATGTATGTTATTTCTCCAGTGGTTCTCACTGTCTAGCTCACTTAAGAATCATTGTGAAAATTTGTTAAAAATGCTGTTTCTGGACCCTTGTCACACAGATTCTGATATAGCAGGTCCTAGATAAGTTCCAAGTGTCTTCATCTGTATTTTTAGGGGAGTCCTTAGACCATACTCTGAGAAATACCTGATGTGAAATCTGTGAGGCAGCAATTGTCTGAGCTACCCTCTCAGCTCTGTACTGAACGTTCATAGTAAGCGCTCAATAAATATGTGCTAAATTCAAGCACTGTTAAAACTGTTGCTGCTGTGCTAAATATAGCCCACAAAGTTTCATAGCTTGAACCTGGGTGGATCTTAACTTGAATGTAAAGTTTGTGCAAGTTAGAAAAGTCAATACTAATTGGTAGGGTGAAGACCAAAGAACAAGATATCTGATATGATGATTCATTTTTTCCATATCATTGTATTCTGGAAATTTAGGTGTATTCTAAAATACTGGTATTTGTTCAGAGGAAGCCTCTGTAGAAAAAGGAAAAGCATAAGTAAGAAAAGAACCAGAGAGGAGTGGAACTGAGATAAATCTTAGGTATACAGTACCTAAGATTTTTGGGAAGGGATGGGAAGAAGATAAAGGTGGGAGATAGGAGGTTGATTCAACTCATTAGTGAAAGAAAGTGGGTTCTTTGGAAAGGGGTCAAAGAAGAAAATGACCTATTCAATTGGAGGAGATCTTGGAGAAGCCTAGTGGAAGAAAGGATCAAAGATAGGGGGATGGGAATAAAAGGAATCAATGACAACATAGGTGTTGGTTGGGGAGGGGTTCCATGTACCTCACATTTTTTGAGTGGCCCTGGTGACTCAAGGCTTATTCTGTTTTCCTTCTTTATCATGTGGACATTCTGCTGCTGTCATTTCTTCACCTGAGGTGCTTATCTGTCCATGTGTGAAGATGTGTCTTGGCTGGCTCAAAATTGGACTGAACATTAGCAGTAGATAGAGCAGTGAGTAACATGACCAGTGAAATCCTGCCCAGAATAGAGGGAGGCCTTAGGTCTACTGAAATTCCCAAGGTGATTTGTTAAAACAATAGAAAAGTTCTTTAAAGAAGGATTTATATGGTACCCAGGGAATATACTTCATGTTTTTCTTTAAATTTCTACTAAATGATAGTTGTTCCTAACTTACTGTTCGTGATATTGTAATGTTTTCCTTTCTATCAATACCCAAGTGGATTTTTAAAAGTTTTATATATATATAAATATAAATATATAGTAATATCAGTGAAAGATTAAGGTAAACATGATATATTCACAAGCAAATGATAGCACGGTATTTTTCCTTAGAGCACACATTTGCCTCCTAAAAGAAAAAAGCAAAGAAAGGAAAAGAGCTTTAGTAATTAGATCCCTGTTGTAACCCTAGTGGAGTAAGAAAGATTAATAGCTGTGCTGCAGAACTCGGTTCCAGGGTGAGAGGCACTGCGTGTCACTGTTTTCTCCTGGGATGAAACTTGGCCTGAAGTAAAACACAATTTCTATACTAATAATGATAATAATAGCCAACATTTTTTTTTAAATTTTTATTTATTTATTTACTTATGGCTGTGTTGGGTCTTTGTTTCTGTGCGAGGGCTTTCTCTAGTTGCGGCAAGTGGGGGCCACTCTTCATCGCAGTGTGCAGGCCCCCCATTATCGCGGCCTCTCTTGTTGCGGAGCACAGGCTCCAGACGCACAGGCTCAGTAATTGTGGCTCACGGGCCTAGTTGCTCCGCGGCATGTGGGATCTTCCCAGACCAGGGCTCGAACCCGTGTCCCCTGCATTGGCAGGCAGATTCTCAACCTGTGTCCCCTGCATTGGCAGGCAGATTCTCAACCACTGTGCCACCAGGGAAGCCCAATAGCCAACATTTTTGAGCACCTACTTCTTACTGATTACTTTACATTTATTTTCTCCAAGCCTCATGGTGACGTGGTAAGTTAAATAATTCATGTTTAAGCAACTGAGGCTCAGAGAGGTTAATTGACTACCAGATCACCCAGTTAGTGAGACATTTTACATGGGCACTTCAGATCTTCAGGAGGTAGATTGCAGCATTAAAAAAATCACAGAAAAAAATTTAAATGTATTCAATATTGAAGTTTGAAAGAAAGAACCATGTCGATCTAAATTGCAATGATGGATAAAGGTCCTTTGTATTTGGCTAGCTGATCATGACCTGTGCCTTCACACTGGCAAGGTAGTAGGCCGGGAGCCAGGTTCTTTAAAGCATGCTTGATCGGGCAAGTTTTCTGTAGGGAAGGTTATAGTGTACAGATTACAAAGCCCTCCTGCTGCACAGGTATCAGAGGTTGTCTGTTGCAAGTTCCTTCACTTCAACTATTACTTCCTTTTCTCAATTCTATTTTGGACTTCTGTCTCGTGTGTATTTACAGGTAGACAAAGCTTTTTTTAACAGCCCCTTTGCCATGACTGAAGAGGAGCCTTGTATGTCCTGCAGTTTCTAGGCATTGTGATTCTTGTTTTAAACTCACTCTGATGATAATGGTGGCTGTGACTTCCTGTTCCCTATTGTCCAAGGAGGGAAGTTGCAGGTAGGGGCCTTCAAAGATGATCCCATAAAAATCTGTGCAGGAAGGCTTTTGGATGAAATGGTCTTCATAGAATCTGTTTGGCATATGATTTGGGTGCTGGATACTGTGGGACTAAGCCCCGTGTTTTGTTTGTTTGTTTGTTTGTTTTTTTATATTTATTTATTATTTTGGCCGTGCTGGGTCTTAGTTGCAGCATACGGGATCTTCACCGCCACGTGTGGGATCTTTAGTTGTGGCATGCATGTGGGGTCTAGTTCCCTGTCCAGGGATCAAACCTGGGCCCCTTGCATTGGGAGTGCAGAGTTTTTTTAACCACTGGGCCACCAGGGAAGTCCCAAGCCCCGTGTTTTTAAAGTCAAGGCTTACTGAGAAAAGGCCAGTCTTTATTAGTGCAGGTTCTGAAGTTGGCAGAATTTATTCTTATAAAATGAAATATACAGCAGACCATTTCTGATTGTGTTATATATATTTTTAGATATTACTACTGAGTTATATTTATAGTATAGGCTGCCAAGTTCTATTTTATTTATTTATTTTTTATTAAATTAAGAAAATTATTTATATATTTATTTATTTTTGGCTGTGTTGGGTCTTCTTTGCTGTACGCCGGCTTTCTCTAGTTGCAGCAGGTGGGCTCTAGAGCGCAGGCTCAGTAGTTGTGGCGCATGGGCCTAGTTGTTCCTCGGCACATAGGATCTTCCCGGACCAGGGATGGAACCCGTGTCCCCTGTATTGGCAAGTGGATTCTTAACCACTGCGCCACCAGGGTCCTATTTTAAATATGCAAAATATTTGCATAACTAACCTTACAAACTGCATTCCCTGCTCTGTGTTGCACCCTACAATGTAGCCTGTGCTTAAATGGTTCTCCTAAAAATCTTAGAATAGAACTTCTTATTTGCTTTTAAAATGTCAGCACAGAGAGTGTATGTGAGCTGTATGGCCCTCCAGTGACCTTTCTGTTCTTACTTGTACTCTGAGAGTGCTTGTCAACTAGTTTTCCAGTCTCCAGAGTCCCCAGGGTCCTCAGGGTCCTCTTGTTTAAGATAACTTAAGTGTTGTCATTAGCATTATTTTTGCAGTCCTGCTTCTGCTACTGCAGTTGAAGGGGAACAAGTATCCTTAAATCTCTATATCCCATTCTCCTGTGTCTTGCTGAATAGTAGTGTGATTATTTTGATGGAATTGTGAGTTTGTAGAGCTTGTCTAACAAAGAAATGGATTTCCTTCAACAGAGAAAAACCTGATGCTAATAAGATGAGAAGCTGAACCTTTCCTATGATATGAGAAATCACTTCTGTTGAAAAGCCTTGGTAATGATAGTGTCTCAGACAACATAATTCATAGGCAAATTTGTTTTTGGGTGTCTCATGTCTTACCCTAATTCATGAAGGCACACACCTTGTCTGGGTCTACTCTTTCTAGATGGTGGTCCACGCTCTAGAGTATTTTTCTTTCTTTCTTTGATGTAAGTCAAAGGACTGTGTTCTAGTCCTTCAGAACTTTATACTAACAAATCAGATAAATGATTCTGCCCCAAAGTTAGGCAAGTACAGATTCATTAGTTTAGCCCTTTCCCTTTAAGAATTATTGTGTACCTAAATGTACCAGGCATGGTGGTAGGTGTGGGGATTGCTGAGATGGGGTAGTGCAATCCCTGAACCGAGGAACGTAGTCTCATGGTGGATAAAAGTACTTCACTAATATAAGAAATGCTATTATTATCTAACATAAAGGGTGTTATTATAGGTATGGTACAAGACACAGTGGGAACATAGATGAAGAAGCTGACCTTTTACTTGGAGTGATTGGTTAAAAATTCTCATTTGAACATAGCCTTAAAGAATTTGAGCTGGGAGGTAGAGAAGAGATGATAGTATCCTTTGGGGAAGGAGGCACAAAATCATGGAAATGTGAATGTGAGTGATACTATACAGAAGTAATTAAGCCCACAGTCAGCTTATGTGATTTAGTACAGCCACACAGATGCTCATACAAGTGTTCATTCTGATTTGTCAGTGCCTCTGCCTCAGCAGTAGTTAGCAATGTTGAATATCACCCTAGGAGTAATGACAGATTGTCTGGAACCATAGGAGTTATGTGTGAGGAAAAGAAGGAAGGAGAGAAAGTGGAGTTAGAGGAAACAAATTATGAAGGAACTTGAACGCCAACTATGGAGTTTATAGGTCACCACATTTTATTTACTCATTCATTCATTCATTCAGACATTCCTTGGAGGCAGGAATACCAGACAGAAGGCTAGATAAAGAATGCAATCAATAATAAATAATTACTCACAAGCCTCTTAGATAGCCTCATCCACCAGAGGACAGACAGCAGAAGCAAGACGAACTATAATTCTGCAGCCTGTGGAAGGAAAACTACATTCACAGAAAGATAGACAAAATGAAAAGGTAGAGGACTTTGTACCAGATGAAGGAACAAGATAAAACCCCAGAAAAACAACTAAATGAAGTGGAGATAGGCAACCTTCCAGAAAAAGAATTCAGAATAATGATAGTGAAGATGATCCAGGACCTAGGAAAAACAATGGAGGCAAAGATGGAGAAGATGCAAGAAATGTTTAACAAAGACCTAGAAGAATTAAAGAACAAACACCTAGAAGAATTAAAGTACAAATAAACAGAGATGAGCAATACAATAACTGAAATGAAAAATACACTAGAAGGAATCAATAGCAGAATAACTGAGATAGAAAAACAGATGAGTGACCTGGAAGACAGAATGGTGGAATTCACTACTATGGAACAGAATAAAGAAAAAAGAATGAAAAGAAATTAAGACAGCCTAAGAAACCTCTGGGACAATATTAAACGAAATAACATTCTCATTATACGGGTCCCAGAAGGAGAAGAGAGAGAGAAAGGACCCGAGAAAAAATTGGAAGAGATTATAGTCAAAAACTTCCCTAACATGGGAAAGGAAATAGCCACCCAAGTCCAGGAAGCTCAGAGAGTCCCATACAGGAAAAACACAAGGAGAAACACACCGAGACACATAGTAATCAAACTGGCAAAAATTAAAGACAAAGAAAAATTATTGAAAGCAGCAAGGGAAAAACAACAAATAACATACAAGGGAACTCCCATAAGGTTAACAGCTGATTTCTCAGCAGAAACTCTACAAGCCAGAAGGGAGTGGCATGACATATTTAAAGTGATGAAAGGGAAGAACCTACAACCAAGATTACTTTACCCGCAAGGATCTCATTCAGATTTGATGGAGAAATCAAAAGCTTTACAGACAAGCAAAAGCTAAGAGAATTCAGCACCACCAAACCAGCTCTACCACAAATGCTAAAGGAACTTCTCTAAGTGGGAAACACAAGAGAAGAAAAGGACCTACAAAAACAAACCCCAAACAATTAAGAAAATGGTAATAGGAACATGCATATCAATAATTACCTTAAATGTGAATGGATTAAATGCTTCAGCCAAAAGACACAGGCTTGCTGAATGGATACAAAAACAAGACCCATATATATGCTGTCTACAAGAGACCCACTTCAGACCTAGGGACACATACAGACTGAAAGTGAGGGGATGGAAAAAGATATTCCATGCAAATGGAAATGAAAAGAAAGCTGGAGTAGCAATTCTCATATCAGACAAAATAGACTATAAAACAAAGAATATTACAAGAGACAAAGAAGGACAGTACATAATGATCAAGGGATCAATCCAAGAAGAAAATATAACAATTGTAAATATTTATGCATCCAACATAGGAGCACCTCAACACATACGTCAAATGCTAACAGCCATAAAATGGAAAATTGCCAGTAACACAATCATAGTAGGAGACTTTAACACCCGACTTTCACCAATGGACAGATCATGTAAAACGAAAATAAATAAGGAAACACAAGCTTTAAATGACACATTAAACAAGATGGACTTAATTGATATTTATAGGACCTCCATCCAAAAGCAACAGAATACACTTTCTTCTCAAGTGCTCATGGAACATTCTCCAGGATAGATCATATCTCGGGTCACAAATCAAGCCCTGGTAGATTTAAGAAAATTGAAATCATATCAAGTATCTTTTCTGATCACAACACTATAAGACTAGATAGCAATTACAGGAAAAAAATCTGAAAAAATACAAACACATGGAAGCTAAACAATACGCTACTAAATAACCAAGAGATCACTGAAGAAATCAAAGAGGAAATCAAAAAATTCCTAGAAACAAATGACAATGAAAACACGATGACCCCAAACCTATGGGATGCAGCAAAAACAGTTCTAAGGGGGAAGTTTATAGCAATACAATCCTACCTCAGGAAACAAGAAACATTTCAAATAAACAACCTAACCTTACACCTAAAGCAATTAGAGAAAGAAGAATAAAAAATCCCCCAAAGTTAGCAGAAGGAAAGAAATCATAAAGATCAGATCAGAAATAAATGAAAAAGAAATGAAGGAAACAATAGCATAGATCAATAAAACTAAAAGCTGGTTCTTTGAGAAGATAAACAAAATTTATAAACCATTAGCCAGACTCGTCAAGAAAAAGAGGGAGAAGACTCTAATCAATAGAATTAGAAATGAAAAAGGAGAAGTAACAACTGACACTGCAGAAATACAAAGCATCATGAGAGATTATTACAAGCAACTATATGCCAATAAGATGGACAAGCTGGAAATAATGGACAAATTCTTAGAAAAGCACAACCTTCTGAGACTGAACTAGGAAGAAATAGAAAATATAAACAGACCAATCACAAGCACTGAAATTGAAACTGTGATTAAAAATCTTCCAACAAACAAAAGCCCAGGACCAGATGGCTTCACAGGCGAATTCTATCAAACATTTAGAGAAGAGCTAACACCTATCCTTCTCAAACTCTTCCAAAATATAGACGAAGGAGGAACACTCCCAAACTTATTCTGTGAGGCCACCATCACCCTGATACCAAAACCAGGCAAAGATGCCACAAAGAAAGAAAACTATAGGCCAATATCACTGATGAACATAGATGCAAAAATCCTCAACAAAATAGTAGTAAACAGAATCCAGCAGCACATTAAAAAGATCATACACCATGATCAAGTGGGGTTTATCCCACGGATGCAAGGATTCTTCAGTATACGCAAATCAGTCAGTGTTATAAACCATATTAACAAATTGAAGGAGAAAAACCATATGATCATCTCAATAGATGCAGAACAAGCTTTCAACAAAATTCAACACCCATTTATGATAAAAACTCTCCAGAAAGTGGGCATAGAGGGAAACTACCTCAACATAATAAAGGCCATATACAACAAACCCACAGCAAACATGATTCTCAATAGTGCAAACCTGAAAGCATTTCCTCTAAGATCAGGAATAAGACAAGGATGTCCAGTCTTGCCACTATTATTCAATATAGTTTTCGAAGTCCTAGCCATGGGAATCAGAGAAGAAAAAGAAATAAAAGAATACAAATTGGAAATGAAGAAGTAAAACTGTCACTGTTTGCAGATGACATGATACTATACATAGAGAATCCTAAAGATGCCACCAGAAAACTACTAGAGCTAATCAATGAATTTGGTAAAGTTGTAGGATACAAAATTAATGCCCAGAAATCTCTTGCATTCCTATACACTAACAATGAAAAATCAGAAAGAGGAATTAAGGAAATAATCCCATTCACCATTGCAACAAAAAGAATAAATACCTAGGAATAAACCTACCTAAGGAAGTAAAAGACTTGTACTCAGAAAACTATAAGACACTGATGAAAGAAATCAAAGATGATACAAACAGATGGAGAGATATACCATGTTCTAGGATTGGAAGAATCAAAATTGTGTAAATGACTATACTACCCAAAGCAACCTACACATTCAATGCAATCCCTATCAAATTACCAGTGGCAATTTTTACAGAACTAGAACCAAAAATCTTAAAATTTGTATGGAGACACAAAAGACCCCAAATAGCTAAAGCAGTGTTGAGGGAAAAAAACGGAGCTGGAGGAATCAGACTCCCTGACTTCAGACTATACTACAAAGCTACAGTAATCCAGACAGTATGGTACTGGCACAGAAACAGTTACATAGATCAATGGAACAGGATAGAAAGCCCAGAGATAAACCCACGCACCTATGGTCAACTAATGTATGACAAAGGAGGCAAGGATATACAATGGAGAAAAGACAGTCTCTTCAATATGTGGTGCTGGGAAAACTGGCCAGCTACATGTAAAAGAATGAAATTAGAACACTCCCTAACACCATACACAAAAATAAACTCAAAATGGATTAGAGACCTAAATGTAAGACCAGACACTATAAAAGTCTTAGAGGAAAACATAGGAAGAACACTCTTTGACATAAATCCCAGCAAGATCTTTTTGGATCCACCTCCTAGAACAAAAAACAAAAATAAACAAATGGGACCTAATGAAACTTAAAAGCTTTTGCACAGCAAAGGGAAACATAAACAAGACAAAAAGACAACCCTCAGAATGGTAGAAAATATTTGCAAATAAATCAACGGACAAAGGATTAATCTGCAAAATATATAAACAGCTCATGCAGCTCAATGTTAAAAAAACAACCCAATCCAAAAATGGGCAGAAGACCTAAATAGACATTTCTCCAAAGAAGACATACAGATGGCCAAGAAGCACATGAAAAGTTGCTCAACATCACTAATTATTAGCGAAATGCAAATCAAAACTACAATGAGTTATCACCTCACACCAGTTAGAATGGGCATCATCAGAAAATCTACAAACAACAAATGCTGGAGAGGGTGTGGAGAAAAGGGAACCCTCTTGCACTGTTTGTGGGAATGTAAGTTGATACAGCCACTATGGAGAACAGTATGGAGGTTCCTTAAAAAACTAAAAATAGAATTACCATATGACCCAGCAATCCCACTACTGTGCATATACCCAGAGAAAACCATAATTCAAAAAGACACATGCACCCCAATGTTCATTGCAGCACTATTTACAATAGCCAGGTCATGGAACCAACCTAAATGCCCATCGACAGACGAATGGATAAAGAAGATGTGGTGCATATATACAATGGAATATTACTCAGCCATAAAAAGAAACGAAATTGGGTAATTTGTAGAGACGTGGCTGGATCTAGAGACTGTCATACAGAGTGAAGTAAGTGAGAAAGAGAAAAACAAATATTGTATATTAACGCATATATGTGGAACCTAGAAAAATGGTACAGATGAACCGGTCTGCAGGGCAGAAATAGAGACACAGATGTAGAGAACGAACGTATGGACACCAAGGGGGGAAAATGGCGGGGGGTGGTGGTGGTGGTGGGATGAATTGGGAGATTGGGATTGACATGTATACACTAATATGTATAAAATAGATAACTAATAAGAACCTGCTGTATAAAAAAATAAATAAAATAATAAATAATTACTTGAGCCAAGGCAGCGTTCATTGAAAGGGAAAGGAGGGCCCGGATATGAAAGATATTTTTAAGACATCAGTCTTCTGGCTTTGGTGACTATCTATGGGAAATGCAAGAAACGGAGAATTGAAATAAAATCTAAGGTTTCCATCGTGGGTAACAGAGTATCTGGTATGTACTCAATAGAGTTTGTTGAATAGAATGTTAAGAGTGATTTTCTAGCGTTTTTCTCTAAAGATGAAATTATGGCAGAATTTTAGGTTTTGAGGCATAAGATAGAGACTGTAGGTCTGATGATCCTCCTGATACTCAATGCATTGTACAATGGATGCTATGAATTGAATCAGCTCACGAAGCCTACTATACAGAGGATTTGAGGCTAATGGCTCCATCTCAGAAGAGAAGGACTTGCAAGTGAGTGTGATTGGCTTTGTACACTGAACTGTGCATTACAACTTGCCCTAAGTCTGAGAAAGATATATTAGAGACACATAGTTTTTGTTAGCTACATAGCATTCTGCTTTCTTATTGGCACACTGTCCAAAATAATACCAATTGCCCAGAAGGAAAAAAAAGAAAGAAAACTGTAATAAGAAGCTCAGGCTATAGCTTTCAAAAACCGAAATAAAGATTGTGGTAGGGAAGGTGAAGTCTTAGTCAAATTTGAAAGCTTATACTGTGAGAATTCTTGTAGACATTTATTGTAACTTTTCAATTTATTTTATCATCGTTTGTGATTGAGTTCAGTCTATTCAAGGGCAAGGTAAGTTCTTTAGTAAAGACCTGTACTTAGTGAGTCAGTACTGAAATTGTGATGACTAGGTAGACAGAGTCTTGGTATTCAAGCAGCTTTGCTAGAATGGTCTGTAATTCCTTGTGATGCAATAAAGAGAGCACAGGGCTAAAAGGCAGAAGGCCAGCCCTCGCATTTGTCATCTGCATGTCTGTAAATGAATTCCCGAAGCTCCCTAAGCCTCAAATTCCTCATCTGTAAAATGGGAATAAAATGACTTAGTATACTCCAGAGGGCTGTTGTTAAGATCAGGGGAAATAAGCCTTGTGCAAATTCTTTGTGGTCTGCAAAGCTCTGCTAACTTGCCATGTTATTACTATGGAACAGGCCATGTAGGTGGAATGGTTCAAGGACCTATGGAACCACCTCCACAATGATGTTAATGAGAGTAGCATGGGCTGGGGCAGTGTAATGTGTTAGTGCCCTCTCTTTCCCTGGCTGCACAGACAAGCTAAAGCATTGCAAGATGTCACCCCCTTGGGCTATTGCCCTGTGCTATATCACAGGATAGTATAGCACTAATTTACTTGCAAGCAGCTGACCAACTTGTAGTTAGAGATGACCTTTTTGAAACAAAGACTCTTACCCCCTTACTGTGGATCCAGGTAGCTCAAGGAATATAGTTGACCCAGAATAACCATTCTTGGATCTCAGTAGGTAAAAGTTTTATAGCAGCAATTTTACTTTTGCTGTGCTTGTATTTATCTCCTTAAATGTGCATATATTTTTTTTATAGCATGGACAAATTAATGTACAAATTAATTGAAACTATTACTTGAAGCCAGATATAATTCTGTATTTGCTTTAATAATCTGTACTCATAAACAATCAGCATAACTGTTTTTCCTTTTTTTTACTTATCTACCCACATGAAGGTCAGTTTCCTATTTTTTCTTGTTCAGACTTACTGTAAGAATGACTAATATTCTAGGGGAAAACTTCCCCATTCTAAGAAAATAGTCTGTTTCCCTGTAGTCCATTTAGATAAAGAAGTGTGGGAAGATTTAAGAACAAATTGCCCTTTCTTATTGACAAATATTCCCCCACTGACCCCTCTTTCTTTTCCAAGCAGCTAAAAATGATCTTAATTTGTGCCCAATTCTGAATCAGTTTTGTCCCTGAAATAGGGCTGCCAATCCATTGATTTTGTGGTCCATGAGTCAAGGGAAGCTTATGGAGCCTATGATGCGTACACACACACACCCCCGTATGCATGTATGTGTAGAGGATCCATATCCCTGGAACATGTTAGGAGAGCTCTTTAAATGACCATATTTCACTTATGCAGCTATAGTTATTGTGATAACTGTGGTTTAATATGGCTCATCGGAAATGCAGATGTAATAAATGGAAACTAGTACGTATCAACATAGAAATGCATATTAATTTTCTTTATAACAGTGTTCAGATAACAAGGCTTTCGTAATGTTAGAAGAATATGTCATGATTAGGCAGTTATTATAAAAGGTTGAATGGCAAGGAGAGTAGTTTAAATTTTAGAAAGGTATTTAATGGTAAGATTTTGGAAGCCAAATTCATATTTCCATCTGAGATTCACTTTGCAACTCAAGTCTAGAGCTATGAAGACAAAACTCCACAATTATGTAAGTAGCCATAAATCAGCATGTTGTGGACAGTTGTTATGCGTGTTTGTGGAAATAAACAGCAGAAGTGTGTAGAAATAGAAACTTTTTTTTATATATAAATTTATTTAATTATTTTTTTGGCTGTGTTGGGTCTTCGTTGCTGCGCGTGGGCTTTCTCTAGTTGCGGTGAGCGGGGGCTACTCTTTGTTGCTGTGTGCAGGCTTCTCGTTGCGGTGGCTTCTCTTGTTGCAGAGCATGGGCTCTAGGCATGCGGGCTTAAGTAGTTGTGGCGCACGGGCTTAGTTGCTCCGTGGCATGTGGGATCTTCCTGAACCAGGGATGGAACCTGTGTCCCCTGCATTGGCAGGCAGATTCTTAACCACTGCGCCACCAGGGAAGTCCCAGGAACATCTTTTTAATTTTAGATTTTGGGACAAGTAGTAAAACTTTGGCTTTGTATGTATTACCACTGTTCAACTGTTGGAAATTATTGGTTAAACTAAGTTATATTTGTAGATATACAAGTATCAATTGTACAAAGTGACATTATAGATTAAAAATAATTTTTTTAAAACACAGAGTAACTATGCCTCTGATGGAAGGTACCTTTTAGTGCTGCTTCACTTACATTCTCTTAAGGTTTCCTGTCCCTTGCTTTTTGTTATTTTTAATTTAAAATCAAATCGTGCCATTGAGAATCAAGAATGTATTAAGAACATTTAAAAATGTTTTAGACTGCAATGTAAAAAAAAAAATTAAAATGCGAAAAATCTCAAAGTCCACATTCATCAATTTTAGGTAGTCTATAAATTCACATTTCACTCAATTTTAACTTTGATTTTGCTTCATTTCCTTTTAATTGTGAAGCATATGATATCAGTTTTTTTACCTGTAAGGGTAGGGAGGGGAGTAACAAGTATCTATTAGCATGGTTGATGTGAAAATGATATAAAATATGGTAATATGTCTAAAAGTACTTTGTAACTGTAAAGAACTATGCAAATGATGTTATTACTTTAAAATACGATATTGACATCTTTTTATTTAGAAGCCACTGTCAGAATGTCTGTTTGCTGATACAGAAATCAAAGGAATTTTTTACTCTTCATTTTTCATCTTTTTTTGTAGAAATATTGCTTTCTCATCAACCTAGAAATTAAGATTCTTTAAATAATGCTGATAAAATAATCACATCAGTATAATTTTTGAAGGGGATTTATAAAAATATACATTTTATTGTTTCTAAATCTTAATGTATATCCAGCACAAAAGATGTGGTGAGAATTAGCCTGTTAGAACTGATGAGTCAACTGTTTTTAATAACTGGCATACTTCTATTTTGGGACCTTTTGAAGTATTATAGGTATTCTTAGCGATGTTACATAGTTCTTCAAGGGAAATATGTATTTATATCCTGCTTTATACATTTGGGCAAAAATAGTAATAACACTTTCAAAATACTGATGGGAAAACGAGTCACAATAAATATGTTGGATTCTCAAGATAAAGAGATGTACAATTCTCAGAGTTACAGCATACTGTCTTTAAAAATAGTGCAATTGGGATATACTATTTTAGTAAGAAACTCATTAAGTACAACTTTAAAAGCTTCTTTTTCCTCTTCTTTTTTTAAACTTTGACATTCCAGTAAGTTGTGAGGAAAATGTTCTTCCACTTGCTCTTTGCTGAAGTGTCCAGAAAGTCCCTTAAATTCCTTTCAAGAAGTCCATCCTGTAAGTGCCACTCCTAGAAAGAGTATGGTTTTTATTACTGTTGGCTGGAACAAGATTGCAAAAGACTTCAAGAAGAAATGGAAATTGTAATGGGAGTTTTCTGTCACCCTTGTAGTTTATGGTATTTTTGTCCCATTTTTTTAGTGTATTAAGTTTTTTTTTGGCCAAGAAGTCCTTATCTCTAGAAGGAAATCTGTGATATTGATAGTTAAGAATACTATGTAATGAGATTCTTATATCCAGAATTCCAAAAAAATTAAAAATTTCTGTAATAATGATAACAGCAAACAAGTTAATATACAATAGTAAATAGGAAACTAATTATAATTTTGTAAAGTGCTTTTCACAGATTCCTTCTACACCTATTATTTTATTTTGGTGTTCGCAGTATTTTTGTGCTTTAAGCATGACTGGTAAACTTGCTCTTTTATAAATGAAGACTTAAGACTCCTGGGAGGTTGATGTGACTGCCTCAAAGACCCTCCGTCGAGGGGTGGCTGAGCTTAGACTCAAGGCTGGTTCTCTGTGTTTCTTTTCCTGTGTCGCTTGACATAACCTATATAATACACATGCATTTTTCTCTCATTCTAGGCTTCCCCTCTACCAGCTTCTCGTGGACCGACATTGCCAGCTAAAGAAAGGCTGTGAATCCGCATTCCAGCCCATCAGTCCTTCTCCTGATTCCCATGATGAGTTCACCAGTGCAGTCCGGTCAGTCTGGTTGCTTCTTAAACCATTAACAGACTTAACATGAAAGATGTTGTTTTATGTTGCTTCAAACTAAGCAATTTAAGTTGTGAAAGGACTTTTTTTTTTCTGACGAAGATTGGTTAATATAATGAATTTTGAATTTTGTCTTCTATAGCCAATCCTCTATTACGTAAGCTTGCTTTCCATGCAGTTAATTTCATTTGTGTTGTTATCTGAGCAGTGGGCTTTAATTCTTCTGCTGCAAATGTAACATTTGGATTGAATTTTATGAAGTTATAAGTATTTGCTAAATATGATGTAGGCATCTAATTCACACCCAGAGTCTTCTGACTGAATACGTGTCTGTATGTTTTTAAATGGTGTTGTGGGCTTTGGAAGTCAGCCTGTGGATTACTCCCCCTCGATCTCTTTGACACACAGGAAGGATATTTCTCTTCCCCACCCTTCTTTGCTGCCACTCCTGTTTCCTATATACATATTTAATTATATTTAATCTCAGCACCTGCTTCCTCTGAGTCCAGTGTAACGTGTGGCTCATGTAGTGTTGTGATCGGCACAGCTGACACCCATTTCTCCAGGAACAGGGTGTCACTTTTGGAACAAACACAATCCAAGTCTTGAGAATGATGGAATAGCTTCAGATATCACATGTTAAACATGGACAAATTTAAAAAGAATTTTCTGTTTGGGTCATTATGGGAGTATTTATTTCTGTATATTCTTTAAAAAATCTTTCAGCATATTGATATCCTTGAGTTATCCAACTCCTTAGATTGAAGCTAGTGTAATATTTTATTCAGAGTTTATGAAGGGAAGTTTTTTGCCAAGATTTTCATTCTGTGGAGGGCCACACCCAGATCAGTTGCTCTGGAATTCCAGTGTCTCATCAACCTTCCTCACATCCCCAGCAGGCTGCCAGCTTGTGTGTTGAATTTGGATCTGGAAATTATTGGAGAGTAAAACTGTAACTGTTGATTCTAAATGATGTAGTAAAGATATTCCAGAGCCTTTAGTCACAGTCATGATTTATAATCGGCGTTATCATCTGAATAAGAAGATGAAGAGTTACCTAGGCCTCTTATCTCTGAGTCCCTGTAGCCCAGTGGTTCTCAAACTTTAACATCAGAGGGAGGGCTTTTAAATTCAAGCCCCATCCCCACGGTTTTCGATTCGGGTCTTAGGCGCGTCCCAGGAATTGCAGTATTTACAGGTTCCCGTAGGTGATGCTGCTGCCGCCTGGGGACTACACTTTGGGAAGCACTGGTCTAGCCTGCAATACTTGTTCCTCCCTCCACCCTGCCTGCTCTCCACCCCCTCCTTCCCCCACGCCGCCACCCTCACAGGCAGCCTTCTGTGTGACCTGCATTACTCATCGCAATCATGGCACAGTTTTACGATCCTTTCTGTTGAGTTGAACTTAAAATGATATCTGCATTTTTATATCTATGTATTATATTTTAAATATATATTTATTTATATATAAATTTAGTGTTTCAAAATTACATAATTTAAAAGAGACATTGAATTTAGAAATAACCATAGCCAAACATTTTTTTTTCTTGTGGTAAAATGTGTTGGAATCATTAAAGAACATACTAAAAGCAATGGGGACAAATTGGCTACGTACACATGTGGCAGAAAACTTACTCCATTTCTCTAAGTTACGGTCTAGAATTTATATAGGGGGTTGTCTTTAATTCTCAAGATCAGAAACTATACTTCTTATATATTTTTATAAAACTGTCCATGTCCCTTTATTATTCTCTACCCACCTCCCCCATGTCCTCTGTACATTGTTTGTTTACCTCCCACTTTTACTTCGCAGAAGAATGACAGATCAGATTGAATCATGGGAAAATAGACTTTTTGGCAGTGACAACTGTATCCAAATGAAACATTTGAAATGGCGTTTCTACCTGGATATGTAATCTTGCAATGGGCACAAAATGCAGATACCATCCAGGTTAATGAAGGATGAAACTATAGGGGAAATTTTTGATTCCAAATTATAATTAAACTCAATTTATAAAACTTACTGACTTTTAAATAGTGCAAGTGTAGCAATTTCAGTGTCTATATTGTCTCTCTTTAGCATCTTTCTAGCATGTATGGACTTGCACCCATTTTTTTTCTTTCTTTTTTTATTGAAGTATAGTTGATGTACGATATTATATAAGCTACAGGTGTACGATATAGTGATTCAATTTTTTAAAGGTTATACTCCATTTATAGTTGTTGTAAAATATTGACTATGTTCCCCATGTTGTATAATATATGACTGTAGCTTATTTTATATACAGTGGTTTGTATCTATTAATCCCCTACCCCTATATTGCTCCTCTCCCCTTTCCTCTCCCCCCTGGTAAACACTAGTTTATTCTCTATATCTGAGTCTGTTTCTTCTTTGTTATATTCATTAGTTTGTTGTACTTTTTAGATTCTGTATATAAGTGCTATCATACAGTATTTGTCTTTCTCTGTCTACCCGTTTCACTCAGCATAATACCCTCCATGTCCATTCATGTTGTTGCAAATGGCAGAATTTCAGAATGGACCCACTTATTTTTAAGGTGAAACACATAATCCCATTAGAACATTATTGTAAGCGATTAGACTCCCAGTTTAACCCATCAAGGTCTATTTAAAGGTAACCACTTTTCAATGAATGAATATAGAACTATTTTGACAACCTTATTTGGAAAAGAGAATCAGTACAATGTAATGAAAAATATTGAAAACTTTTACATGTTTAAAGAAAAGTGGGCCAAATGGCAGGAAGACAAACAGGTGAGAAATTCTATGGTGATACTTAATGTGGTCTATGGGCACCTTAGATCGTTTCTCCGGTAGGTCTGTATTACATCTAATTTCATTCTAAAAGTAATGTGTTTTTTGGGAGGTCAGTGTAAGGGTGATTCTACTCTTGGTTTTCTCATCTGATGTGTGGAACAGAAGGTGGGAGTGACATTTTTATTGTTGTGGAGGTAACCGCTTAAGAGGTAAAGTATATTGGGCAAAAAAGCTATAGAAACGATGTATATATGTAAGGAACAGATGGTCAGAAGTAACATTTACAGAACTTTGTGAGGTAAAAGAGAAAAGGAAAACAGATGAGTGCATGCACCTGACTTTTGAGAGAGAAGAAACAGGCATGATTAAAGGGGATTTGAGGTTAAATAAGAATCTTATTGTCTGCCCAGCATAGGTTGTTGGCTGTATAGGAAGGGCACGTGAATCCATGCTTTAAGGTGCATATGGAGAAGGAGGGAGTAGTACGAATAATTCAGCTTCTTGTGCTCAAGATGATAGCAACTTGTAGCATTGTTTAAAAACTCAGAGTTCCTATATGTAAATGTAATACATAAGATGGTCAAATACACTGGACTCCCTTTCAAAAAGACAAAGTAAAATAATACCAAATACTTTGATTAATACCACATATACCTGACACTAGCTCACAACAGGTAATATTTGACAATTGAAATCAGCATGCCCTGCCCGCAAAAGTATTGATTTTATAATATGAAAATGTCCTTTCAGGCAGCTATTTTGATGGGGAGGTTCTTGCCAGTCATGATAATCGTTCAGTTAGAAGAAGAGTGGATGGTAAATGAGACAGCCACCAAGTGAAACTCATTTGACTTTAGAGCTATTAAAATGTCCTTGTGTACTTACTTTCTTATAAATACTTCTGGTCTGTTGAGAGCAGCATTATACAGACATCTTAATCAATTATGTTTGGGAAATTCTTATGAATGAACTCGGAGCTGAAGAAAGTCATAGCACAGGTGGGTGGGAGTCCTTTCTGTTTATTCCAAGTACAAACTGTGATCAGAGACCTGAAATGCACTTTGCATATATATAAAGGAAAATGCTGGCCACAAACATTAAAACAGTCTTCTGCTACTATTAGCCTGTATCTTATGGTACCATATATATTCTACTGGTGAGAGATAACCTAATCGTTTGACTTAGAAAAAGTGTTTTTCTCACATCTCCTTTTTTAAAAAAAACTGTCTAAAAAGAGAATTGAATTGGTCTTATGCAATCACCATCCATTTATTTTGCTCTTGTTCCGCAAAGGGCTCTAAGGAGTTATTGTGCACCAGAAAAATAGTCTCACTCCAGTTGTTCCAGAAATTCTTTAATAGTCAGTATTTCAGATAGTGTAAACTCTTATTTTCCCCAGGCATTGACACAATTCTCATAAAAGTTCTCTATCCATATTCAAATACAGTCGATATCAAGTACTAAATGTTACTGTCTTGATCATATGTGCAGTCAAACAATAAGTACTGATTTCTGAATATAGAATTCACTGGTTTTTATTTTAATCTTGCTGCCCCAATAATGTTCTAAGTTAGAGCAGTGGGTATTGCTTTTGGGCACTGAGGAGCCTGAGTGGAGAGAGGACCACATGGATGAGACTGGCAGCTCGCTGCTGCAATTAAGATAGTCATTCATTTAAAACTTAGCATTCATTCTGTGCTAAGCAGTGTGTTACTCTGTGGGGACACAAAGAGTACTAAAAACATGGTTTCTACCCTATGAACAGTACCCTTTAGTGGGAGAGACAGAAGTGTAAATAGTTGTGGTCCATTCAGTGTGTTAAGTATTTTAATAAATATAGGAACAGAAGTTAATTTCTTCTGTATAGCAGTATGGATGCCATTTCTGGTAATTTATTTTTATCAGGATTGCCAAATTTCAGAAGGAAAGACTTAAGGGCTCATCTAATCTAGAGTTTTCCAAACGTGTCAGATAATAAAAATCATCTGATGCTCTTGTTAAAAATACAGATTCTTGGACCACCCTCCCCCCACCCCCGCCAAAAAAAGACTTACACAGTGGACCTGGAGGGGGTATTAGATAACATACTGCATAGCACTCTTCACTGTGACTTGGCAAAGTGCCGAATTGTTCTTTAATCTGTCCAACAAGCACTAGTGTTTCTCATTGAGACTCTAGAAAAACAAATATATCATTAAATTCCATCTTAATATAGGTATTCGTCCTGTGAGCTAAACTATAGCTCAGTCATTTTGCTTTCTGATAAATAAAAATCTAGCAGTGTTGAAAACTAGAGGAGGTAATAATTTGTGGTGAAATTCTAGGGCTTATGTGTATTCTCTGCCAGCAAGCCACCCTGTTTTATGTGGAGATGAACCAAAGAGATTCTTATAGTAGAGTACATTTTTTTCCTCCTCAGAACAAATTTCTACCTATTTTAACCCAGATCAGTTTTTTAGAATGATCCCAAGGTTATAGAAAACATGATTTGAGCCTGGACATTTTTAAGAGTAACTAAATTCGGCTGTATCAGCCTTAGAATGATTCCAGTATGACTTTTACTTTTGATGAATCTAATTTATATAATGTAATTTTGATGAAAATGCACCCAAAGGAATTTTCCAAACATAGAACACAGTGGGCATCATGCCCCCTGGAATTTATAATGTTGTGGCCTTGGGGGCTCCTAGGTGACTTTGGATGGCAGAGTTACTATTAGCTGTATAGCAGAGTCCTATAATATTAGTTTTCAAAGCCCATTGCATATAGGTGGCTAATTTCTCTTTTCTTCATCATTGTGGGAACACTTAAAACAACTACTCCACCCCACTGAGTGAGACGACCTGGCTATTGATACAAACTAAAGGTTTGTGGCAGGATCTTATATTCTATTCCTTTTCTTTTTTCTTTGGCAAATCTTAGGCGAAAATTAGTTGAGTTTTCCCCCTTCATGCCTCTATTTTGCTAAACAGCTGAGTTCTCTTATAGAAATGTAGAGTAGCTTTAACTAATGATCAAAAAGTTCTTTGAGATAAAAAATGTTATGAAAATGCTAAGTAGTATAAACAATTTGAGGGCAAGCATTAATAAAAGCTTCACTGCAAGCATTTTTAAAGAGGACTAATAAAAGCTTCACGGTTCAATTTTCTAGAAGCATATGGGGCCCATAAGGCCTGCCCCTGTTTTTAAAATTTATGAACTCTTTAATGATTCACCACTTTTGCTCTAGTGCATTACCCACTGTGGTCCCATTTAGTTACTAAGTAGGAAACTAAAACCAGGACAAAGCTACAAACAGATATCACAGTGTCCAAGTTGGTATTTTTTCTTCAATTTGTTCACAATGTGTTACCATAAAAAATGAATGGTAAATGAAATAGAGTCGTAAGGCAAATCAAGTAGGTTATGGCTTCCCCAGATGAGTGTGGTCAGCTGTATTTTTTTAATGAAATATAGGTCAAATCTTATTACAATAAGCTCTGTGTAATTAAAATATTTTCAGGCTCCCAGACAATTATCTATTTCAAGTAGTGTTCAAGAAAAATATTCTAAGATAATGAAATAAATTAGCCCCTTGAAGTTTGTTGTAACAGAATTTGATCAGAGAGTACGGTATTAGTGAAGCATATTGAATGTTAATTTATTAAATATTGTTTTAGATTTTTTTGTTGCTGTAACTTCACAGTTAAGTGATTCATTCTTGTGCTATTGCTAAATCTAAACTTCTAAATATGATATTCAATTTTGAAAGATAAACCAGAGAGAGCATTTTATTCATTGTCTAATTCCTGAGAGACAGTACTTTAAAAATGAGGCACAAATCTTTCCCCAAAATGTTCAGCTTAAATTTACTTTGCATATTTATTTGTTTTCCACTTTGATTTTCACAATTTATTTTTGTGGGTAATTCAGTTTATATATTTCTTATTGTGTTCATTATTGTAGCACTAGTTCAAACAGAAAAGAAGGTTATTTCTTGTTCATATAAAGACTAAACAGGTTTTCCTGAATGGTAGTTTGTTCTTTTTCTAGTGGCTATTCAGAGCCCAAGACAGATTCTAATTTGTGACTATACTTCTTCAGCTCATGGATTCCAAGGTTAATGTGTGTCTCTACATCAAGCTGATGGAAGAGAAATGGAAGAAGTGGATTGTGTATGAAAAGTTTCCATAGGCACGTTGCTTCTGTTCACATTTCATTGGGTAGAATTTAGTCACATGCCCACAGCTAATTACAAAGGAGGCTGGGAAATGTAGTCCAGCAGGAGTCCAGGAAGTGGATGAAACAAGTTTTGTGAACAGCTGGCTAGTCCCTACCACATTTGTCTTAAACATTTACCTGGGAGTACCAATGTGGTATTGCATACAAGAGGTGGAGTACTTCCTATTGTACTCTTTTTTTTTAAAAATTTTTTTAAAGTTTTTTTTGATGTGGACCATTTTTAAAGTCTTTATTGAATTTTTTACAATGTTTCTTCTGTTTTATGTTTTGGTTTTTTGGCCTCGAGGCATGTGGGATCTTAGATCCCTGACTAGGGATCGAACCCGCACCCCCTGCATTGGAAGGCGAAGTCTTAACCACTGACCGCTAGGGATATCCCCTTCCTCATGTACTCTTGATTAAACCAATTATTAAAGAGTTAAGTAAGATTCCTTTAAAGAGATAGAAACACATTAAAGTCAGGACAAATCAGTTTATCTACATTTTCTAAGAGTTACTTAAGGAAGCCTTTCTTTAGAATCATGCTAAGTAGTGAAGCAGTGTAGCTATTAGAAAATTCAAGGTCTTGTTGTTAGTGGGAACTTTGCAGAAAATGGGAATAATATGTATAATGTAGAATATTATGTTTCCTTAACTAGTGTACAAAAGTCATGTGAGTGACAGCTGAAGACTGCAAAAAAAAATATCATGTCAGTTTATCTGAAATTACAGTTGCGTGTATACTGAGGAAGAAGTAATATTCACAATTCTTATGTTTGCTTTTTATTGCATATTGGAGTCACAGTTTTAAACAACTTCATAGTTTAAATATTATGATGAAAATCTAGGCCAGATAAGCAGTGGTTGATAGATACTTGTTTTACATTGATTTTTTTCATGAATGCAGTTATAAAACAATGCTAGGCTTTTTGAAGATCCATAAGCAAAATTTGATACTTCTGCAAAATACACATGGACAGCCTTTTGTTTATAGCATCTGTCATCGTTTGAGAATGTCAATATATAAGCAGTCTTCTCTTATGACTTATTGCCTCTAGTTTGTTGTAGGGTTAGAAAGTGAAGAACTATGCAAAATAAAATTGTTTAGTAAGATAAGTTCTATAAGTTCTGGGGAAATGTACAAAGGTCTCTTTTATGAGCAAAATACATATGTTTGGTTTTTTCTTACATGTTGTAATTACACTTTTTAAAAAATGTTCAAAGAGCTTGTTGTTATGAGGCTGCTTACTTTATTTATTTATTTTTATTTTTATTTTGGCCACGCCAGGCAGCATGTGGGACTTCCCCAACTAGGGATGGAACCTGTGCCCACTGCAGTGGGAGCGTGGAGTTTTAACCACTGGACCGCCAGGGAAGTCCCTGTAATTACACTTTAACTGTCTCCCTAACCCTTTTATTTTCTTGGTTCTTTCTAGCTTGCTATATAGAACAAGAAAATTCTGAGTTTTTAATAGGTGAGGCATTGTTACGGGTTTGATTTTGTCACGCTTATCCTTGCAGATTACAGTCAATCCATTTTATCAATGCATGTTCCATGTGTTGATTTGTGTTTCTTCAGAGGTACTTTAATATGCAAAATGAAAGACTCATGACTAAATTATTGGTGAGTTTTTCTTTAAAATCTTGTATTGATTAATGGGAAATAGAAAAGCTCTGAGGTTGTCTGTGAAATGGTTTGAAGTCTTTTTCATGATAACTTTCTGGCATTTGATTATATAAGGCTCTTTCCTTTTATGATAGATGGTTGCTTGTCAAGCAGCACTGAATAATTAACCTTTTCTTCCAGACTTTTAACTTCCAAGAGAACTTTCTCTTCATTGTTGATATTATAACTCCACTGGCAACTGGCCGAGCTGGGGAATTTCCTCTGGAGTTAGAATTTGCCCTAATAATTTTGCCCTCCTTGGAATTCTGTGAGTCCTGAGAGAGGGCAGATAAT
The DNA here is from genome assembly GCF_028023285.1 of Balaenoptera ricei. Classification (NCBI taxonomy): domain Eukaryota; kingdom Metazoa; phylum Chordata; class Mammalia; order Artiodactyla; family Balaenopteridae; genus Balaenoptera; species Balaenoptera ricei. The sequence goes on from NC_082647.1 coordinate 72,079,472, forward strand.
CATAGCTGCACATATGTGGGCAGTCATCTTTTATCTTTCACTCTCAGAGGAAATTGTTCTTCAGAAAGAAATGCTGAAATGACGTATGAACAAATCATTAATAAGAAAAACTAGTTATGAGGTTTGGACTCTCTGAGGTTGTAAGCATGTTTAATAAAAGCTGGTGACACCTTCTGGGTCTATTGTTACTGGAAAGGCTGCTTAATTACCTTACTTATGTTTTTCTGATCTTGAGATTTTGAGTGCTCTCCGGAGATCTAAGACTGCTGTACAAATGGACAAAGCCAAAACTTTATCTTGAACCTCTCTTTTAAAAATCTCTATCTGATAGGAAAAAATATTTGAAGTCATTATAGTTAGTTGTTTGGCTTGTCACTGGGACCCCAGATGTCTGCCCAATGTGTTCATGGATGTGGACGTTTTGGAAATATCACTATCATTTAGGGCATACTGTTGTAATAAATTATTAACCCAGTGATAGTGAAGTAATTCTTCCTGAAGTCCTTTCTCCCCTCATTATATGTTGTATGAAATAAGTATTATAATTAGAGATATTTTAAAAACTGCTTTAAGAAAATAAGAGCGTATGGCTATGAAAATTATTTTTGCATTGTTTTTATAGTATTTTTGGTTATATCTGTATCTTTATGCCTATAATATGGTGCTTGATTTTTTTAATGGAGAATTGAATGTATCTTATTTTGGCTTTATGTTTAAAGTGAAACAATAAACAGTAAAACAGATTTTAAAGGTAAAAGCATTTCAGTGAAAGGACCTAGAAATTAGTAGAAAAAGTCAGGAAGCCAATTATAGAAAGAGGAAAAAGAATATATACCATAACTTGTGTTAGGTAATGTGTCCTCTTGAATTTCTGAATTTCAATAAAACATGTCAAAGTAGAGTTCATTTTGCCTTCTGTTGGGAGAATTGATAATCCGCTTACCCATCTGCCTTCCTACCTTTCTGAGTTTTCTTTCTTTATTTTGCTTTTATGCTGCGTAACTCTAAAAAGGATTTGGGATCTATATAATAAATTAAAAAAATAAAATACATGAAAAGGAAAGGAAATAAAGGAAGGAAAATCGGATAAAGTAAATACCTTTAGTACATATACTCAGATTCTGTAAAGTTGCTAGAAAAGGAATGTATTTAGCTCTGAACTTCCTGGTAGTAAGTCTGTTTTCTACTATGAGATTACTCTTCCTTCAGCCTAAATCTGATCAAGTCACTGCCCTCTTTAAGAAATGTCAGTGGCTGTCCATAACCTCTGCCTGAGGTACACCGGTACCCTTTCCAGATTTATCTTCCTTTTTCTCCTCAGTGAACCCTGAACTCTGTTCTGATCACCACATGGAGCTGCGTGCCTTTCCCCAGGTCTTGCTTTCCTGCTTGCAGACCTTTAAATGCACCTTTCTCATTGCTGGGAGTGCCTTTCCCCCAAACCCTCCACCTCTCCAGATCTTGGGAAATGTCTTTATTTATCCTTCAAGACATGACTCCAATTCCATTCTTCTGTGAAGCCTTCCTGGGTGACCCTTGGCTCCTCTGACATCTGCTACCTCTGTTAATTATGGAACTTATCTCCTGATGCTGGGGGTTGTCTTAGTAATAGCTCAGTAGCAAACTAAGCTTTTGAGAACAAGGCATATCTTCTCGATACTTTTTCTTTTGGCATAAAATAAAGCAGTTGGCTGTTTTACTCCTGGTTGCTTGCTTAGTTAACCAGTACAATGCCAAGCATGTAAACGGAGCCAAATAAGTGAAGAACGAAGGGCTTTCGGAGGCCTATGGTAGTGGTGCTATATCTGAGGGTGGGGAAGCTGTTGAAATACCTGAGCAAAACCAATCTGCTCGATCTCTGGAAAATCATATCCCTTCCCTTTCTTTCTTCTTACGTGTTCATTTGTTGACTTTCTGTTCTTTTCACTTCTGAATGACGGTTTTGAGATGTTCTTTTGCCTCTGTTTAGTTCTACCCATTGAAATGTTTTTTTCTCTTTCTAGGGTAGCTTGTCTGTCCCTTGAACAATAAACATTGCAATAGGGTGCTTATTGTTCGCAAGACTTGCAGCCGCACGCTCAGTTCCCTAAATGCGGAAAAGTCTCTAAATTTGGAACGGCTTTAGCTGGCACAGTGGTAGAAGCAGACCTACACCCTTTTTTCCTTTTAGTACCTTGGAGCTCTCCCTGTTGCAACACTTGTGAGCTACCTCCCTCCCTATAAAAAATACACACTATAGTTAAGAACAGAAAAAAAGAGTTAAAAGGATTTTGAGTTGTGATTAAGCAGGAAATTGTTTTAAGTTCGTTTAGAATTCATTGGTCCAACATCCTTTAAACTTTTAAAAATTGATGCAGTTTTTGCATACTGTATTATTAACAGTAACTTTTTACATACTTGGTGTTTGAGGACTTTAAGTACAATATGTATAAGGGAAAACAGCTGGTTTAACAACTTACGACTTTTCAATCTATATGTTTTCAATTCCTCTTATTTAAGATGATGAACTTATAAGCACATTAATATAATAGGTGAAGTCTTCATAGAGATTAAATTAGGATCTTAAACTTTGTGTCTCCATTAAAGGTATGTTTTTGGCTTGACAGTATTGCAGTATGATACTTGATGGACAGAGTGATCTCTTACTTTGGCCTATATGTAGTCATACAGCGTTCCTTTCATATCTGCAAGGATGTTCATTTTCTAAAGATCATGAAAAGAACAGATGTGGAACAGGCAAGCAGTGCATGTCTTTCACTCACAGCTCTCTGAGGAACGTCTTTGGGTAGGTTTTTGTTTGTCACACACGTAACAAGTATGTCTTTACCCTGAATGATGCAATGGTCCAGCCTCCTATGGGGTAGCATCCACCGACAATAATGCCATAACCCATTAGTTGATAGCAAACTCCCTGAATCCATAGAGATTTGCTCCAGTCTAAATGAGTGACTAATTTTTAAACTACAAGGTGAACCTGAGGTCCTTAGGGAATAGGGACATGTGAAGTTGGATTGTTTATTTTGCTTGTTATAACTGTAGGATCATTAAGGAAATGTTTACATCCTGTTGTGGTTATATGTTCTTAACCAATATATGAGGCGAAAAGGTTTGATCTTTTTGCTTCTGCTTCCCTTATATTCCTTAGCATTCTCTACCCCACCCCCCAACTCCTATGAAAAAAAGAGTTAACACTCATCAGGTCTAAATAAACCCATATCTCTTGCTTTGAATACTTTGTTACCTTGTCTATTAATGAGAAATTATACAAATGCATATTTGAAGTTATTAGTAAAAGCCGAGGGACTTAAACATAAGCTCTGGAAACAAGTGTTACCTGTCACCTATCTGTTATTCATTAAATCTCCCTTTGTCCCAGTTTCCTTATTTGGAAAATATGTCATGACTTTGCTATATTGGTACATGAAAGGTATAATTGTAAAAAACATAGTAAAAGATCTAGTGTTCTTTTAGAATTATTATACATAAATTTGTAATTTTTTCTCAACTGGAACTTGAACTATCCTTTTGTGAATGTCTCTGTAAACTCTGATGTATATAGGTCTTTCCACACTGATGACAAAGACCATCATTTCCAGGTTCTATCACAGTTTCCAGCTTTGTCTCTGTTGCAAGTTTGCTCACTTTTGAGCAAATAAAATTATGCCTTTCCTCTTTCTTATTATATGCCAGCTCCCTGCTCTGTCCCGCCCCAAATAGTGAATGACTTTGTTGCCTTGCTTCACCTTTCTGCTGTGTTTTTATACCATTTGCCATGCCAGCATTTCCTGTGAGTTCCCCTCCCACCCCCACCCTCACATCCTAGCGACACTTACTGTTGTATATAGATTACATGTAGTTTAATGAAATATTTGCCCTGAAGGTCTTTTTGGACCTGATATTAGCAACACTAACTTGTCATTTTTGTCAAATGATTTTTTTTTTTTGTCAAATCAGATACACTGCTGATAAAATTGGTATGAGGGATTTATCATCTTTACAGTTTCCATTCTGTGGCCATAGATGAGGTTATATTTGGTACTCACATTTAAATCAAAGAGTTAGAGGGGACTCTTTGGGCTTGCAAATATGTCGCAGGCAGCGTAGTAAAATGGAAAGAGTATCTGAAGGAGTCAGGAAATCTCTGTTAAAAACCCAGTTCTGCCCTAACTTGGGGCTTTGGAAAAGTTACTTTACCTCTCTGGATATAAGTTTTCCATCTTGTGTTAGTTCCCTGTGGCTGCCGTAATTACCACAAACCTGATGGCTTACAACAAGAGAAATTTATTCTCTTACAGTTCTGGAGGCCAGAAGTCCAAAGTCAGTTCACTGGGCTGAAATCAAGGTGTCAGCAGAGTGGCCCTCCCTCCAGAGGCTCTAGGGAAGAATCTGTTCCTTGCCTCTTCCAGCTTCTCGTGGCTGCCAGCGTCCCTTAGTTGGTGGTTGCATCACTCCGTTCTCTGCCTCTGAGGTCACATTGCTGTCTCCTCTTTTGTGTGTATCAAATCTCCCTTTGCCTCCTTATTATAAGGATGCATATGATTAATCTCTTCATCTTAAAATCTTTAATCATATCTGCGATTCCTTTTTTGCCAGTTGAGGTAACATTCACAGGTTCCACGGATAAGGATGTAGATATCTTTTGGAGGGTCATTATTCAGTATACCAAACAACTGAAATAGTTTCTGAAGTCCTGCTGGCTTGTAATTTCTATTCATGCATTTGCTCATTCATTCACCCATTCACTAAGCTTTTATTTCATGCCCACTATACGCCAGACACTGTGCTGGATATGAGGAGAAACATGCTGACCATGCCTTTAAGAAGTTCATTATGTTGTCAATGAGATGTACCATACAGAATAAATACAGAGATAAAGGTAAAAGAGACAACTTGATCCAGACAGTAAGATTAATTCTGTGTATGTCTCCTTTTGCATAATTCTAGAGCATAAGCGACCATCATGCTTCAGTGCTCGCAAATTATTTCAGTAAGTCTAGAGGTTATGTGCAGCCTGTGGACCAGAAAGTGTTTTGCAGTGTGGAAAGCATGTATCAGCTTAAATTCAATTCAGAAAAATGTGTTGAGCATACACCTTGCCCCGCAAAGAATATATAATCTTATACAGTTCTTATCAACTCAACATCAGCAGTAGAGTTTTAAAAAATAACCATGCCTGGGCTTCCCTGGTGGCGCAGTGGTTGAGAATCTGCCTGCCAGTGCAGGGGACACAGGTTCGAGCCCTGCTCTGGGAAGATCCCACATGCCGCGGAGCAACTAGGCCCGTGAGCCACAACTGCTGAGCCTGCGCGTCTGGAGCCTGTGCTCCTAAACAAGAGAGGCCGCGACAGTGAGAGGCCCACGCACCGCGATGAAGAGTGGCCCCCGCTCGCCACAACTAGAGAAAGCCCTTGCACAGAAACGAAGACCCAACACAGCCAAAAAAAAAAATAACCATACCTGCTTCTTCACCCCACATTGTGCTTGGTTCTGGGTGGAGCCCAGAGGGTTTTTTTTAGGCTCTTCAGGAGGTTCTTATATGCTGTTAAGATTCTCTGATGGAATAGAAGCCACCTGTAACTAGGAAAACAAATACACAGGTACTGATAAAAATGCAAGACAAAATGCCCTTTGTTCCATTAGGATATATAGAAACAAAATAATTTGGATACTCAGAGGAGTATGAGAGCATACTTGGCTCAAGGGAAATTTGGAGAAGGAAGTGTTTGAAATGTCCTTGATGGATGGGTAAGATTTCAAAAGGCATTAGGGAAAGGTAGTGGGAAGAGAATCCACAGAGGTGTGGAGGTGGGGAAAGGAGGTGGGTCATGGCTGGAGGCAGGGGCCAGGGTCCAAAATCTAGGTACCAATTCTCCTTTTGCTCACACTTTCTGGCCCAGAACCCAGAGGTGCCTGAGAAATCTAAATTTAAAACTGTTCTTCTAGGTCATTTCTAAGGTATATTTTTTCAAGGTGGGAGGGTAGAACGTATTTTATGTAACAGCTGATAGGTTGATTTATACTTTTTAAACTTTTAGAAACATGATAGTTGGACCTCTGTGTACTCTTGCTGTAGGTCCTGTAAATATCGGGAGCAGGTGTCAGTGAGAGAAATAAAAATGGAAGTGTAAGTTTTCTTTTAAAAGGTTTCAAAAGAGGAATATTCAGGATATGGTGACTGATTAGAAGACAGAAAAACACAGTAGGAAGTAACATAGGTAATTCTGAAGTTCAAGAATGAGGCTAGAATTAGTGGGAGTGAGAGATATTGATAGAAAAGATAGCTAACATTTGCTGAGTTCTTTCCATAAGCTGGGGTCTTAACCACTGCATTTTCTTTATCTCATGGAATTCTTTTCATAACTCTTGAGGTCAGTATTATTCTTATTTCCATTTTACAGATGGGGAAATTGAGATTTGAGAGGTTAAGTATCTTGCTCTATCAAGGTCTCACAGTAAATAGAGTGGAACATCTAGGACTCCGATCTAGGTACCTGAAATCTAGAGTGTGTATTGTTAACAATACAAACTAGTTATCATGAGGCTGGCTTGAGGGTAAAGTTGATGAAGAGAAGTTGGACCAAAAGGAGTTTAAAAGTCATCTGAAGAGAGGTTGCATTTGAAAACATGGCTAGCTTCAAATTAGTGAGCATCACCTTATCAATTAAAACAGGGAAGAAAGAGAAGAGCAGAGGGCCAAGGAACAAGCCTCACTGAAACTTTTATCTCTCTTTAAGGCTGCCAGTCATTTAACACGATTCATTAAAAAAAAAAGTCCCTGAATATTTAAAGAGACGAATGTACCAATCTTTCAATGCTGAGTTTTTTTCTATTATATGTAAGATTCCCCTTAATAACTTCAATTGCTTGAAGGAGAGAAATCAAAATATTTTCTTAACTTCTGTTGCCTGTATCTGTGAACCTGATTTAGTTTCAAATCCTTAGGGCCTTTGTTGGATTACATTTTCCAACCTTACTCCATGTTTTTCCCAATAGAAGAGGCCTACTCTATAGAAAGGTTATGGTAGGGTAAGAAGATTGGCAGAGTAGCTCCATATTTTTGTCATTTTAAACAGCTTGTAAGCTAAGATATTGAAAGGACAGGTAACATGTAAATGAGGAGTGGGGAGTCTTGGCTGTATGAGTGTGTCTTTCTCCTCCCCCTCCTCTCAGAGTGCCTGAAACTTTCTTTCCACCGTTCTCACAGAGTATGCAAAAAAAAAGCACTATTAAATAACCCAGAAAAATAAAATTATTGCCTTTGAAATATGTGTTATGTTATTGTTTGTTTCTTGTCAGTATAACCAGATCAAGTTTCCCATGCTGGTCTTGTTCTTTTCCCCCCCATTATTCCACAGTCTGAATACAGCAGGTTTACTTGAAGGTTTGAGGTATTGAATAAAAAGAATTTTTCAGAATAACTTTATCGTTGTGTCAAATTTTTAAAATTAATTAATTTATTTTTGGCTGTGTTGGGTCTTCGTTTCTGTGCGAGGGCTTTCTCCAGTTGGGGCAAGCGGGGGCCGCTCTTCTTAGCGGTGCGCGGGCCTCTCACTGTCGCGGCCTCTCTTGTTGCGGAGCACAGGCTCCAGACGCGCAGCCTCAGTAGTTGTGGCTCACGGGCCTAGTTGCTCCGCGGCATGTGGGACCCTCCCAGACCAGTGCTCGAACCCGTGTCCCCTGCATTGGCAGGCAGATTCTCAACCACTGCGCCACCAGGGAAGCCCCTGTGTCAAATATTTTAATGTTATACTGTTATATTTCTTGTGCCGGTTTTCATGAAGTCACATTTTTCTCATTAATTTATAATTTCAACTCTTACGATACTAACATCATACCTACATTCTTAAAAAAATACTGCAGAGCTCTAATCTGTATCCTGTATGTCCTATTTTTTTTCTAGTACTATAATTTAGTGCTAGGTATAATGTGGTCTTTTTACATAACTTATCTCACCTAACTTTATTAGGAAAATTGATGGAATTGGGAATCTCACAGAAGTGTTTGATTAGAATCAAGGGAAATCAAATTAACTTGTATTGAAAGACTGGCTTTCAGAGTAAGCAGTTTTACGATTTGAAGTAAAAAACAAACTTCATTTATAGATAGCAATCAAGGCAAAGATGTCTATCACTCGGTTGTTTGAAAGACAGTGAGTAAGCTAGTGATTCTCAGTTTGGACTCTGACTTAAAATCATCTGTAGAGCTTAAAAAACAAAAGCAAACCTGAAATAGGACCCCCAACCTCAGTGATCCTTACTTAATTGGACTTCTCTGGGGCCTAGGCATGGTATTCATTAAACCTCCAAAGTGATTATAATATGCAACCAGTGTTGAGAACTACTATTAAAAGAAACATAAGGGAAGTACAAAAGAGTAGGAGAAAGTAAATAAATATAAAATTCTTACGCTTTAGGAGATGACGTATAGTTTCTAAAAAAGGAAATATTGTCTAATTACTTATGAAAACTAAACTCTTAGTTCTTCTATTTTGAAAGGAGACAAATTAATCTTATTTAGATATTAATTGTTACAAGGATATGTGAGAATACGTATTTGTATGTTTTAAAAAAGCCTTTTTTAATGTGTGTTTCTAAACTGCCTTATTTTCTTATTTCAGATTGTTGAATCTCAACTATATGTCATCTTCTCCCCCCTTATTCCAATTTATGAACTCTTAGTGTACATTAATTTACAAATGAATAATTCAAAATTAGTGGAGTGAATGGGACACTTGCAGTCAATGAAAAATTCAGTGATTATCTTGGGTGTATTTTTCTCCGTAATGAAAGCATGGTCACTGTTATAAAGTGATGTTTGGTCACTGTGTACAAAGTGCCTTGATCGTTCTGGGCCTGGGCTGCTTCCTCTGTAAGACTGAGATATCATGCATTGCTGAATAGCAATGACTGTGTATTGAGTGTTCATTATATTTCAAGTTCTAAGTGTGCCACATGCTGTATATGTGGTATCTTGTTTAATCATAGTGAAAACCCTATGGAGTAGGTACTATTTTCTAAAATCCCCATTTTTAAGATGAGAAACTGGTCTCAGAGACATAAATAACATGTCCAAGGTTGTGCATCTAGTTAGAGGTAAAGTCATGATGTGAATTCAAGCAGCCCAACACTGTGGGCAGTGGTACAAGGTTACAGTAATACAATATGAAGGTGAATTTTTCTGTTTAATCAGTTGGTTGAGATCAGAAGTTAAAAGGCTTGTACCTTCTTTAGCGGAAAGCTTTCCAAGAAGCCCATCCTGATATTTCCCAAGAGAGTGGCAGATGTTTCTGTGGAAGCTAACAGGGACTAGGTGAGCTACTGGCGTTAGTGTCTGCCACTGGCACTGGGCTAGCTGGAGGATGCGTGTTCTCTGGTGCTGGTTGGGTTTTGAGGAAGGAGCAGTATTCTCAAAACTTCCCAAAGCCCTCAAGATTCTGCTCTACCCTTCACTTCCAAATTGTAGGAGGGAGCTCTTAGGGTGGGAGGAAGCACAGAAGAGAGCTCATTTGGGATAACATGAGTGGGCTTGATGAATGTAGATGGGAAACTCTGCAAACTTGTGGTCAAAAGACCTCAGTTAAATTCATGACTCTGACACTCATGCCCTAAAGATCACTCAACTTCTCTGAATCTCAGTGTGTGCATCTTTAAAATAGAAATGGGATACTGGTAACTGAATTCCTTAACTCAAGGGGCTGAAGATTGAATGAGATAATATACTGTAAAAACTCTAAATAAAGTATAAGATTTTTAAAACTATTAATGTTAATAAAGCAGATTTTTATTTTCTGGCTGGAAGCCTTTATTTCTTTAACATGCAGAATAAACAAACAAACCAATAAAACCCGAAAAAAAAAGAGACTTGTACTTTACAATGCTACTTGATTTAGAATGTCCTCACCAAAACACTTGGATTGGCTTTGACCTCCCCCAAGTGTTCAAAACCCCTAGGCATTTATGCAGTCTCTAAGTGCACGAATTACTGTCTAATGGGCAAATCCTATGATCTTTTCTCAGTCTTCAATAGAATTGCTAATAGCAGTAGTAATTCATTCGTTCAACAAGTGTATATTGAATGCCTACTGTGTATCTGGAATGGTTTTACGTCATTGAAAGTAAAAGTCAGGGAAAATAAAAGCAGGCAAAAATGAAATTGTCTATTAAGCGCTTACTATGGATCAAATGTTACATATAATATTATTTAATCTTCACAGCAGTCCTGCGAAATAGATTTTACTAGCATGATTTATAAATGAGGGTACTGAAGTTCAGAGCACTGAAGTGACATGTCTAGCACCTACTAGCAAGAAGATGGTAGAACTGGGATAAAACCCCTATTTCCTCTCCCAGAAAATGATCTTTCTTTTGACCCCTCATTTATTAATTCGTTCGCTCATACTTTACCTGGTCTAAATCCTTTTAACCTTCTTTCTTTCTGTGACCATAACAGATATCTTCTTAGCCACCTGTGCTTAAAACCGTGGTGCCATTTTTGATACTCTTACTCTGCTCCCCTCCATATCAAATTGGCTTCAATCTTGATTGACTCTGTCTTCCATTTTTGTTGCCAACTTTTAGCACTTATTACTTCTTGCTTACAACTATTATAGTAGTCTTACAACTAGTCTGTTTTTAGTCTCTCCTCCATTTAGCCTAGTTGTACAGTGTTGCCTAGTGACTCCTACAAAGCACAAATCTGGTTATTTCCTTTCTTACAAATCTTCCGTGGCTTGCCATGGTCTACAAAACTTGCCAATACTCATGAGCTATTCCTAGTGTCCAGGGTATAGGGCGAACCACATTTCCAGCCTTCTCCCTCAGTGTGCTCCTTCCCATACATGATATCAGTGTTTTTTAGGCTCGCCTGATAAGAAGCACCTGGAGTTATTAAAACACAAGTTCCCAGGCCCTACTTGAACCTACTGAGCCAAAATTCTCGGGGATTTGCAACGCCTTGCGGGGTGTGGTAAGGCCCGGTGGTCCTTGGAGAGGCTCAGAGCACAGGTACACAACTGTGACCACCCAAGGATTCCTACTAACACTGTGTGTTGAGAAGATCAGCCAGGACCACCTGACATTATGACACTTAGTCATATCTGAGTTCTCCTGGCCACTCTTTCACACACATCACTAAGGTGCAAACCAAGTGCCGAAAAACCTAAAGCCACATTAATTAAAGTGAATCCAAAGAGGTGATTTTCTCACATCTATATGAGCATGAGATATTTTGTGAATAAATATGAAATACATAAAGGAGTTTAACGTGTAAATAAATGTTTAACTAGCATATGAATTGTCCCATTTCTAAATTATATATATTATATATATACAATATATATAATTTAGAGAGTGAGAAAGACAGAGACAGAGACAGAGACAGAGACACAGAGAGACAGAGACAGACATAGACATACACACGTATATGTGTATGGCTTGTCCTTCCCCAGAATTATACAAGCTGGATTATAAAAAGACCCCTAATATTGCAAGGTAAAACTTTCACAAAATAAGGTTATGAAACAAGAGACAGATAATAACCAGAAAGTAAAATGGAGTAGAGTCATTGTTCTGTAAAACTTTCTATATTATCAGTGAAATGGCTGTTAAGTAGTACATTGAAGTAAAGATCTTTGCTTTCCTCTTGTTCTTTTATCCTTCCCAGTTTGCACGACTAATAAGCAAAGTTACCTAGTTTTTTAAATCTCTTATATTATCATACTATATATATATGTATATATATACACACACATTTTTTTCTTCTCAGTAATTTGTCTTTCCCCAAATTCCTTTTAAATATAGTAATTTGAACCTCAAATTTAAAAAATTCCAAGTAAAATAGTAGCATGTAATTGTTTTGTTTCTGGAAAGGAAAAATTAGACCCTTTGGCTATCATACAAATTAGGCTTAGAAGTAAATATGGATAGATATTAAATTGGAAGGTGAAGAAATCATTTTAAATCCCTAAGTAAAATAAATTATTTAATTATATATTCCAAAAATGATCAAGTAATATGAATACTAATTCATTCTTTTCTGCATCTAGCCATTCCTCCATCCATTTATCCACAGCACATTTATTAAGTACCTACTTTGCACAGTGCCAGAACAGATGTATACCCTTAAAATTTTGCTACGCCTTGATATTCACTGAATAACACTTTCTCAGAGCTGAAGAAGGATAAATGGATCTGTGTCACCTAGCAAATCCTAGGTTGATTTGCTTCTACATTAAAATACTTTTTTTATATTGATGTAATATTTCAAATATGTATGCATTTTTATTCTCCTGTTGCTCAGCATTATGAAATATTTTTTGAGAATTATAGTCGTAGTATGTTTGGCCTTGAAATTGGTGGATCTACTATCATCCTGGGTGGAATGTTCTCTTTTTCCAGGTGGGACAGGCTGGTCCAGGATATGTGCTCTTAATCAGTTCCCTGACCTGCTTTTATTGTACCAGCATTCAGGCTTTAGTCACCTCTGACAAAGAGGGATTGTATGTGCTATGTGTGTTTGTACCTGGCTTCTGAGGCTACTCTCTTTCTTGCCAGGGAAGGCCATGCTATGCACACCCTAGGAGAGCCAGTGAGGGAGGCTGTTGTCCTTGGTTACAGCCCTCCTGCTCCAATGGAAAGCGGCTGGGTTTTGAAGCTAGGTAGATTCACATGTAAATCCCTTGCTTCCTCACTTTTTGATCTTGGACAAATAATCATCTCTGAGCCTGTTTCTTCATTTGTATAATGCAGAGAATATTATCTATCTCATAAATTTTTATCCACTGTCAAAAATTTACTTTCCTTTCACTATCAATAAATATTTGTTAAATGCAATTAAGTGATAATGTTTTTGGAATTACATGTATCAAAGTAATTGAGATTATTTGTTTTCCTGTTCGGTTCCTGTTATGGGCTGAAATTTATATGTTGAAGCCCATTCATATATTGAAGTTCATATGTTGAAAATTTATATACTGAAGCCCTAGTCCTCAGTGTGATGAGATTTAGAGGGGGGTGGGCTTTGGAGATAATTAGGTTTACATTACATCATAAAGGATAGACCCTCATGATGGCATTAGTCCCCTATAAGAAGAGGAAGAAGGAGAGGGAGATTTCTCTCTCCATGAGCATATACCCAAGAAAGGCCATGTGAACACACAGCCAGAAGGCACATCTGCAAACCAGGAAGAGGGCCCTCATCAGACACCAAATCTGCCAGCACCTTCATCTTGGACTGTGAGAAATGAATTTATGTTGTTTAAAACACTCAGTCTATGGTATTTTGTTATAGCAGCTTGAGCAGACTAGGACAGCTTTTACTAAAATTCTTACGGACTCCTTAGGGCATGAGCTATAATTTGTACCTTTGTTTAGGATCCCCAGTATTTAGTGTACTACCTGGTACCTAGGACTCAATAAATCACTGTTGAACACAACTTAGCTGTAAAATGGTAAATCAGTCCTCATGTTCTTATCATCATCTACAGCCTCTATTGATCACTTTCCCCACCACACATATACAAAAAACTATGATGGTTTGGACAAATAGGATAAAGTAAAAACCTACAATTTGATCAAAAGGCTCATAGGGAAAACAGTGTGATATAGTGTTCACCATGAGGTTAGGTATGAAACAGAATGGATTTAAATTCTGCTTCTGCTTTTTATTATCTGTGTGGGTGAAGAAAAGTTACCTAACTTAACAGTTTATTCATCAAATAATCTTCGCAGACCTGTTTTGAGCATTAGATGAAGTCATGTAATAAAGAAATGTGAAGGTTTTCTGAGTAGTTTTATCATCCTGTGCCATTACTGAAATATGTTTACACTCTTTCTCAATTCCTGAAAGAATGATTTTAGATTAACCTAGAGAACTCTCTTTTGAATATCTTTCTTTGTTCCAAATGTATTTCCTTGTGGCAGGAAGTGATAAAAACACATGGAACAGGCAGCTAGTGACTGAAGAGGAAGTTAATGGTGTTTGTTTTCCCTCCAGAATTAGTAGTTCAAAACTTAAAAATAAAAATATGTCTTGCCAAGTTTGGAAAATACAGAGAATGCTTTGATTATAGGACTACAATGGACCTAAGTTTTTGACATTAGCATTTGTCTGATATCTATGAACTGAAATTCTTTTTAAACTTAAAACTTGGAGGCTTTACATTTTATTTTATAAACTATAATGATTAAAATATTTATTTTTATAATTTATTATAAATTATAATATAAATATAATTTGTTATTATAAATTATGAAGAAGAACTTATTTCTTCTTTACCCTGTAGACTTAGAAACCAAGAGAAGATTTAGAATAAAGCATTTTGAAATCATTGACAAGCACAAATGATACTGTTAGGATTCCATGTCAAGACTGTAATACCTTTGCAGAGGTGATGTTTTAGGTGGTTTTTAAGCTATAATGAGAAGTAAACAAGGCCTTTCCCCAGCTATATACTGAAAAAACTCCAATTGTGGTCAAGAAGAATTGTTTTACTCAAAGCAAGCTCATTTTTCACAAGAGATTCCTACACACCACTAGTCTGGGGCATTACTAAAGATGGTGGAAAGGAGGTGGGATGAGGTGGGGGTGTTGCAGCAGAAGGCAGCCAATTAAGAAAATCTACAAAAGTGACAATAGATGCTATTCTAGAAAGTCAGAATATCCTTATTTCAGGAAACAAATTCTATAGCTTGGAAGGGAGAATGCAACTACTTTGAAATATCTTTTATTTAATTAAAATCAAGATTTATGTGGTTTGCTGCCACTGCATGAGTATCATTTTGACTTTTGCCTGATTTAGCTGTTGCCTGATGGTTTACAAAGATTCAAATGTACTTCGCTATGAGTAGAAGGGGGTTCCTTTGGTAGATGTTTAATTTTTTATTGCAGAATCCCTGTGGCTTGCTTCTGCTGTCGGGTTTGGCAGTATTCATGCACCCTGGGAAAATCGCTTTTAAAGCCGTTTGAGTGGAAAGGATCATGAGTATTTACTGTGAAGAAGAAGGGAAGGCAAAGATGTTGTAGGGATTATATCATGATTTTTCACTTAATGAATTGGAAAGAATCATCTAGTCCAGTGTTTTCCAAACTGCATGTCATGAACTATTAGTGTCCCATGAAATCAATTTAGTGGTTGCAGGTAAACAATGAAATAGAATAAAATACACTACAACATACCAGAGTGCACCCACATTGTAAGATTTAAGGGTTAATTTGCAAAACTGATTTTTTATATAGAAAAGCATTTTTCTATATAAGTATAAATATGCATACTGCACTTGATATGAAATGTATTTTTCAGTATGAGTAGCAGTTGTAGAAGCTTGAAACCTATTGATTGAGTCCTTCCATTTTTCAGACGAGGAAATTGAAAGAGGCTGACTGCCAGTTGATTTGAGTGGGTCTCCTAGAGGTAGCTTATCTATCAACAAACAAGTCTCTCTCTTGTTAGAATTTTGTTTGGATCACCTATACATCTTATACATTCTCTGCCCCATACTTTAAAATTTCTATATTTTTATCAGAAGGAATCGGGTCAAAGATGTTGATTCTGGGGGAGATGAGTCTTCACTGAGCCTCTGAGCACCTTGCCTGGGGGGTGGTTGGTACTTGTGATAACAAGTGGAAAAGAACAGAACCTCTCTCTATCGATAAGCCCAGTTATTTTTCGTAGGTTCAGTCAGGTGGAAAGTTGGAACAATAACCTGATATATTTCATCAATAGATGCAAGTAATTTTACTAACTTCTACCACTTGTTTCAGTTCAGTTCCACAAATATTTATTAATCTCTTGCTTTGTGCCGGGTATTTTGCCAGCCACTTACCTTCCCCTCTATGGAGAATAAATATTCAAACACTTAAATTGATCCCTCACTTTGCTTGTGGGATATCCCTTCAGATTTTCCGAAGTACAAAATATTTTGGGATTGTTTGCCAAAGATAATAGAGATGTAGCTCCATGTTTTATAACAAATTATGCCACTTTGGGAATCTATTATGCTTTATCTGGAAATGTTCCTGGTGTCTTGAACTCAACCTTTCACTCATTAGGAAGTTGTGCAGTGATAAAGTTCATGTAGAATGTTTTTCTCTATCTTGTTTTCGTAACACATTTATTTTTATTGAACTTTCTCCCTGTTGCTATTTACAAAGTGTCGGTTCTGCACTAAGAGCTGATGGAGGTTTTTTATTTTTTTTAAAATTTTTCTCTGACTATCTGAGAATCGAGGCAACAGGACCAAGGGGTCCCACTGGCTGGATGCCATGTGGAGTTTTGTTCTTCCCATGTTGCTGCTGTTTCTTGTTTGCCTTTCTGTGTGGCAGTTCCTGAAGGTAGTGTTCTGTTTTCTGTCTTTCCTTCTTTTGTTTTTAAAGTGTTTGTGCAAAGTGTATTATTTGGTTTAGTATGGTTATTAGTTGAATATTGGCCACACAAGTCATTTCCTGAGTCAGTTACAGCATCAGGGAGTAGTCCCCAGATGGCACCATGAGCTTGCTTTTTCTTGATCGCTGTCAGTACAAAGAGGGATACCCATTAGGTCCAAGGCAATGGAGGGAGATTGAAAACCAGAGCCTGATCTTGTCGATGGGTTGACAAAAGTACTTCTTTCCTTTTTTTAATTCTCAATCTTTAAAATCTCTGCTAATTTGGAAGTTAAACATGATAGTCTGTAGTCATTTTTACTTGTTTTCTTGACTTGTAGTAATTTTGAACATTTTTTCCACATAAATGCTAGAATTTCTTCCCCTATTCTGAATTTGTTTGTGCCCTTTGCCCATTTTTCTTTTAGATTGTTCTCTTTTGTTACTGATGGATAAGAGCTTTTTGTATATTATTGAAATTATTTTTCTATTATAGTAAAATATATATCATAAAATTTACCATTTTAACCCTTTTTGAGTATACACTTTAGTGGCATTAAGTGCCTTCACATTATTGTGCAACCATCACCAATATCCATCTTCAGAACTTTTCCATCATCCCAAAGTAGAAAAAACAACAACAACAAAAAAACATGGTTAGATGCCACAAAGTAGGTGGCTATGTCTTAACCATGTGTTGTGCAGGCCCAAGGACCTCTTTCATCCCTGGCAAGAGGATTGCTAAGCTTTTCTCCTTTCATACAACACTAGAAAAACTTCTTGAATGATATAATCCCCTAATTGTTTTTCTGGATCCAGAGCTTCCTTGATTATTGCTACTTTACTTTAAAAGATGTATTCATATATTAAATAAACAGACGAAAAGCTTTTGTCATATGACCATCTTACTGAGCAAGTTCTATTTTGTCGCGTCTTTGTAGTTCTTCCACTTTTTATTTAATCTACTGGTTTTTGATGTTTTTCTTGCCTGCCAATGTGGTATTTCCAGCTGTGCATGGAAATTAATTTTCTGTTTGAATAGACAATTCCAGGAAACTATCTATTAAGGTTATAGGAGACAAAGAGAATGTTGTTTTACAAGTTTTTTTCTGGTATTCTTGGCATTATAAGGGGAGGAAAAAAGTTGATTTAAGAGTTCATGATTGGCAGTTTGTTTTTGTTTTTAACTAATATTATTTAAATATAAATAAAATAAACTTTGCCACTGATAACAGACGTGCTCAATCATAGAATGTGTATGGCACTGAATACTTATCCTGCATTTAACAAAACCATTCTAAATGGATCTTTCATGCACTCTGAAACCTTTCTTTGGATGATAGATCCCTTTGTGTATCTGAGTGGTTCTGTGGAATCTCAAAATCTAAGGTCTATAGAATCTTATCCAAAACCCTAGGGGCCAGGTATGTTTTGGAACTGAGAATTTATAAGATTTAAAAAAGGTAGTATGGAGCACATACTCAGTGTTACATGTCATGTCACCTTTAATGGGATCTGGGACAGCTACTCATAATAAAAACAATTAATATTCCTGCAGTGAAATTCATAGATATTAATGCTAAATGAGATGAAGACAATAAATAGCCTCCTGTCTTTCTAGGCCAGTTTTTGTTGCTAGATGAGCTTAGATTTATTGCCAAATGAGTTACGGAAAATCTTTGTTGTTTAGGATCATGGATAAGGAATGAACAGCATTTCACCTGTGCTTTAGGGACTGCCAGCTGCCTCGGTTAGACGTGGCTTGGCTCCATCCTCCGTGCTGATTCTCCATCATCCGTGCTGATTCTCCATCATCCGTGCTGATTCTCCTCGGGCCCGCTCAAGTTGCGGACCTAGCATTCTCCGTATTACAGACATGTTTTTGCTTCTGGGGCTCTACCTAATACTCAGTTATTCTTCTGCTGAATTTAATCTCTTGTTTTTCAGCCATTCTTTGCCTGGGTTCTGATCCTTTATACCAGTATATTTATCGTTTTGGTAAATGTCTCATTACATATATATATATATTTTTTTTTTCGGTGTCTCTATTCCTTTTCATTGGTTATTCTCAGTTTTTGAAATGCCTTTTCCACTCCTCCTCCTGTTAAAATTTATCCCCTACCACATTGTTCTACTATTTAGATTCTACAGTTTAGATTTTCCCTCTGTTAAATTACCTGTATTCTCTTAGAGCTTTGTACCTTTGTTATAGCATGCAGTACATTGCTCCATACTTATTTGAATAATTATCTATCTCTCACATGAAACTGTAAGGTTCTTGAGAGTAGTACCTCTTTGTATATCCATTGCTTTACACATCACAGATTCAAAGATTTTCAGCCCGAGATAAATAGAAGGTATGTATCTGGAGGCCATAGCGTGAGATTGGGGACTAGGGAGAGAGGAATGTACAACAGAAATAAAACAGAGTACAAGACAGAGTAGTTTAGAGTAACAATGGTTCTGTTTAGCTTAAATGCATGTGAGGTTTAGAAAATTAAAAGATATTTATATGGTTTGTAGAATTAGGAAAACTTCAAAAAGGAGTTGAAGCTGGAGACAAATCTTAGCAGGTAGATGGGATTGGGGTAGGCAGAGAAGAATGCACAGTGCTTTCCAGAAAAGGAGAGTATGTTGAGTAGAGAAAGGGCATTGATGAGTGAAGAACACACTTTACTATTGGCCACTTATAATGTAAGTTCTGGTTTAGGAGACTGATGGAAGAAACAGGTCAGTGAGGCAGGTAGGGCTGGATTATACAGAACAATACATTATAAGGAAAAGAATTGGATCTATTTAGAGTAAGATACCATTGTGAGTTAAGGAATAGAACAAGAATGATATGATGAAAACAACATTTTTGATAATAAGTGTATCCACAGCGTACCCAGTGATATCTGAACTATAAAGGATGAGAGGGGGCTGTTTTACATCCTTCTGCTGGAAACCAGTAGGAGAGCATAAGGACCTGAACTGAGATAATGGTAGTGAGAATGAGAATAGAGAAAAGAGTGTGGAACTTTTGAAAAGTAAAACCGTAGTGTGATGGTTAATTTTCTGTGTCAATTTGACTGAGCCACTGGGTGCCGAGATATTTGGTCAAACATTACTCTGGGTGTTTCTCTGAGGGTGTTTTTTGATAAGATTAAAATTTGAATCTGTAAACTGAGTAAAGCAGATTGAACCTCTATAATATGACTGGGCCTCGTGTAGTTTGTTGAAGGCCTGAGTAGAACAAAAGTCTCACCTCCCCCAGATGAGAGAGAATTCTGTCTGACAGCCTTCACACTGGAACCTTAGTTCTTCCTGATTTTATAGCAGCTTGCTGGCCTTGACACGTGAACTGGAACATCAGTGAACTCTCTGCAGATTTTGGACTCACCGGCCCCCATATTGTGTGAGCCAATCTCTTATAATAAATCTTTGTTTCTCTGGAGAACCTTGACTAATACACATAGGATATAGAGACTGACTAGATAATGGGAGCCACAGGTGAGTTAATTAGGACTGAGAATTCTGGAGAATAATAATAGTAGGAATAGGAATGGGGAAATTGAAAATAGGAAGTCAGTTTTGAGGGAGAATATGTTCGGTTTTGGTTTTGTTGGCTGTGAAGTGAAATTGGGGATTCAAGTGAAGTTATTTTAAGCAGCTGCAGTAACTTAGGCAGCTTGTATGGGTTAGACTGGGTGTGGCATCTTGAACTCATCTGCAAGCGGGTGAACAGAAGCCACTTGACAGAACAAAGTCCACAGGGCAGTGAGAGAGAGAAGCCCAGGGTAAGGATTTGAGGCTCTCCAGGAAGGAATTATGGCTAGAGGAAAAGATGAGTCAGTGTACAGAAAACTAGTTGTTACCAGAGTTCAGTCTTGACACTGGTTTGTCTGTCTCACGCACTAGAACGTGAGTCCCATGAGGGCAACTATTTACCCACTTCTGTTTCCCCAGCTTTAAATGTTGTTCTTCAGATACTCAAGATCTCTGGACATTGCTTTTACCTTTATTTTTCACTTTAAATGAAGACTGAAACAGGAATTAGGAACCTTTGCTCTAATCTTGACTTGGCATTTAAGTAGATGTTTAGAGTCATGCTTCACCTTTTAATTCCTGGAACTTTAATTTCCTTTTCTAAAAATGTGAAGGTTGGTTTAAGAATTTTTAGGATTCCTCACAGATGAGTAATACTGGGAAAATAACTATATGTCAAAAAGTTGTTCTAAGCTGCAGAAGTAGCGTTGAGTAAATTCAGAAAGTAAATGAAAATTTATAATAATAATATTAATATTATTATTAATAATAATATAATAATCTTCTTTGTCACCTCTTTTGTTTTGAAGTTTTTATTAATTTAATATCAGTCAAAATATTGAAACATATATGAAATAAATCAAAGCTTTTCTTTTCTTTTTTTTTTTTTTTTTTGAGGATCTCTAGAACTTATTCATCTAGTGTAACTGAAACTTTATATTCTTTCTAATAGTTCTCCGTTGCCTATGGGACACTGGAGGACATATTGAAATTCAAGGCTCTGCATTATCTGGTCTTTACCTGTCTCACATTATTTCTTTTTTTTTTTTTTAACATCTTTATTGGAGTATAATTGATTTACAATGGTGTGTTAGTTTCTGCTTTATAACAAAGTGAATCAGCTATACATATACATATGTTCCCATATCTCTTTCCTCTTGCATCTCCCTCCCTCCCACCCTCCCTATCCCACCCCTCTAGGTGGTCACAAAGCACCGAGCTGATCTCCCTGTGCTATGCGGCTGCTTCCCACTAGCTATCTATTTTACGTTTGGCAGTGTATATATGTACATGCCACTCTCTCACTTTGTCACAGCTTACCCTTCCCCCTCCCCATATCCTCATCCATACTCTAGTAGGTCTGCGTCTTTATTCCCGTCTTGCCCCTAGGTTCTTCATGAACTTTGTTTTTTTTTTTCTTAGATTCCATATATATGTGTTAGCATACAGTATTTGTTTTTCTCTTTCTGACTTACTTCACTCTGTATGACAGACTCTAGGTCCATCCACCTCACTACAAATAACTCAGTTTCATTTCTTTTTATGGCGAGTAACATTCCATTGTATATATGTGCCACATCTTCTTTATCCATTCATCTGTTGATGGACACTTTGGTTGCTTCCATGTCCTGGCTATTGTAAATAGAGCTGCAATGGACATTTTGGTACAAGGCGCTTTTTGAACTATGGTTTTCTCAGGGTATATGCCTGGTAGTGAGATTGCTGGGTCATATGGTAGTTCTATTTTCAGTTTTTTAAGGAACCTCCATACTGTTCTCCATAGTGGCTGTATCAATTTACATTCCCACCAACAGTGCAAGAGCCTTCCCTTTTCTCCACACCCTCTCCAGCATTTATTGTTTCTAGATTTTTTGATGATGGCCATTCTGACCAGTGTGAGATGATATCTCATTGTAGTTTTGATTTGCATTTCTCTAATGATTAATGATGTTGAGCATCCTTTAATGTGTTTGTTGGCAATCTGTATATCTTCTTTGGAGAAATGTCTATTTAGGTCTTCTGCCCATTTTTGGATTGGGTTCTTTGTTTTTGTTATTGAGCTGCATGAGCTTCTTGTAAATTTCGGAGATTAATCCTTTGTCAGTTGCTTCATTTGCAAATATTTTCTCCCATTCTGAGGGTTGTCTTTTCGTCTTGTTTATGGTTTCCTTTGCTGTGCAAAAGCTTTTAAGTTTCATTAGGTCCCATTTGTTTATTTTTGTTTTTATTTCCATTTCTCTAGGAGCTGGGTCAAAAAGGATCTTGCTGTGATTTATGTCATAGAGTGTTCTGCCTATGTTTTCCTCTAAGAGTTTGATAGTGTCTGGCCTTACATTTAGGTCTTTCCCATATTAGGGAAATTTTCAACTATAATCTCTTCAAATATTTTCTCAGTCCCTTTCTTTTTCTCTTCTTCTTCTGGGACCCCTATAATTCGAATGTTGGTGCGTTTAATGTTGTCACAGAGGTCTCTGAGACTGTCCTCAGTTCTTTTCATTCTTTTTTCTTTATTCTGCTCTCTGGTAGTTATTTCCACTATTTTATCATCCAGGTCACTTATCCATTTTTCTGCCTCAGTTATTCTGCTATTGATCCCTTCTAGAGAATTTTTAATATCATTTATTGTGTTGTTCATCACTGTTTGTTTGCTCTTTAGTTCTTCTAGGTCCTTGTTAAACTTTTCTTGTATTTTCTCTATTCTGTTTCCAAGATTTTAGATCATCTTTATTGTCGTTATTCTGAATTCTTTTTCAGGTAGACTGCCTATTTCCTCTTCATTTGTTACGTCTGGTGGGTTTTTGCCTTGCTCCTTCATCTGCTGTGTGTTTTTCTATCTTCTCATTTTGCTTAACTTGCTGTGTTTGGGGTCTCCTTTTCACAGGCTGCAGGGTTGTAATTCCCGTTGTTTTTGGTGTCTGTCCCCAGTGGCTAAGGTTGGTTCAGTGGGTTGTGTAGGCTTCCTGGTGGAGGGGACTAGTGCCTGTGTTCTGGTGGATGAGGCTGGATCTTGTCTTTCTGGTGGGCAGGTCCACGTCTGGTGGTGTGTTTTGGGGGGTCTGTGGCCTTATTATGATTTTAGGCAGCCTCTCTGCTAATGGATGGGGTTGTGTTCCTGTCTTGCTAGTTGTTTGGCATAGGGTGTCTAGCACTGGAGCTTGCTGGTCGTTGAGTGAAAATGGGTCTTGGCGTTGAGATGGAGATCTCTGGGAGATTTTCACCATTTTATATTACTTGGAGCTGGGAGGTCTCTTGTGGACCAGTGTCCTGAACTTGGCTCTCCCACCTCAGAGGGACAGCCCTGATGCCTGACTGGAGCACCAAGAGCCTTTCATCCACACGGCTCAGAATAAAAGGGAGAAAAAATAGAAAGAAAGAAAGAAAGAAAGAAGGTACAATAAAATAAAATAAAATAAAGTTATTAAAATAAATAAAAAATAATTATTAAGAAAAAATTTTTTAAAAGTAATAAACAAACAAGAAAAACTGGACAGACTGAACCCTAGGACAAATGGTAAAAGTAAAGCTATAAAAGCAAAATCACACACAGAAGCATACACATACACACTCACAAAGAGAGAAAAAAGGAAAACAATATATATATCTTTGCTCCCAAAGTCCCCCTCCTCAATTTGGGATGATTCGTTGTCTATTCAGGTATTCCACAGATGCAGGTACATCAAGTTGATTGTGGAGATTCAATCCTCTGCTCCTGAGGCTGTTGGGAGAAATTTCCCTTTCTCTTCTTTGTTCGCACAGCTCCCGGGGTTCAGCTTTGGGTTTGGACCCGCCTCTGCGTGTAGGTCGCCTGAGGGCATCTGTTCTTCGCTCAGACAGGACGGGGTTAAAGGAGCAGCTGATTCGGGGGCTCTGGCTCACTCAGCCCCGGGGGAGGGAGGGGTACGGATGCGGGGTGAGCCTGCGGCGGCAGAGGCCTGCGTGACGTTGCACCAGCCTGAGGCGCGCCGTGCATTCTCCCGGGGAAGTTGTCCCTGGATCACGGGACCCTGGCAGTGGCGGGCTGCACAGGCTCCCAGGAGGGGCAGTGTGGATAGTGACCTGTGCTTGCACACAGGCTTTTTGGTGGCTGCAGCAGCAGCCTTAACGTCTCATGCCCGTCTCTGGGGTCCGCGCTGATAGCCGTGGCTCGCGCCCGTTTTTGGGGCTCCTTTAAGCAGTGTTCTTAATCCCCTCTCCTCGCGCCCCAGGAAACAAAGAGGCAAGAAATAGTCTCTTGCCTCTTTGCCAGCTCCAGACTTTTTCCCGGACTCCCTCCCGGCTAGCTGTGGCACACTAGCCCCTTCAGGCTGTGTTCATGCCGCCAACCCCAGTCCTCTCCCTGAGATCCGACCTCCGAAGCCTGAGCCTCAGCTCCCAGGCCCCGCCCACCCCGGCGGGTGAGCAGATAAGCTTCTTGGGCTGGTGAGTGCTGGTCGGGACCGATCCTCTGTGCAGGAATCTCTCCGCTTTGCCCTCCGCACCCCTGTTGCTGCCCTCTCCTCCGTGGCTCCGAAGCTGCCCCCCCCGCCACTCCCCGTCTCCACCAGTGAAGGGGCTTCCTAGTGTGTGGAAACTTTTCCTCCTTCACAGCTCCTTCCCAGAGTTGCAGGTCCCGTCCCTATTCTTTTGTCTCTGTTTTTTCTTTTTTCTTTTGCCCTACCCAGGTACGTGGGGAGTTTCTTGCCTTTTGGGAGGTCTGAGGCCTTCTGCCAGCATTCAGTAGGTGTTCTGTAGGCGATGTTCCACATGTAGATGTATTTCTGATGTATTTGTGGAGAGGAAGGTGATCTCCGCGTCTTACTCTTCCGCCATCTTGAAGCTCCTCCATAAATCAAAGCTTTTCTATAACCTTGTCTAAAAGGAACTTTGGACCAAAATAATTTCTTCCTAGATACTAAAGGTGTGATTTAAAAAAAACCTTTTTTTTTACAGGAGGCCTAACCCTACTTTATATGGTTAAAATTAATAAAGGTGTTAAACAAAAACCCAGGAAAAAATATAAGCAGCATTTTTCCTTAAATTCCAAATACTGTAAAGAAATTTTAGTTCTTATGGGACTTTGCTGGTGGTCCAGTGGTTAAGACTTTGCCTTCCAGTGCATGGAGTGTGGGTTCCATCCCTGGTGGGGGAGCTAAGATCCCACATGCCTCTCGGCCAAAACACCAAAACATAAAACACAAGCAATATTGTAACAGATTCAATAAAGACTTTAAAAATGGTCCATATCAAAAAAAAAATCTTTAAAACCAAAGAAATTTTCTTTCTTATGGAGTTTTTGTTCTATTACAAAGACTTTTTACTCTTTTTAAAAATTTTTTATTGGGGTATAGTTGCTTTACAATGTTGTGTTAGTTTCTGTTATTCAAGAGAGTGAATCAGCAATATGTATACATATATCCCCTCCCTCTTGGACCTCCCTCCCACCCCCACCCCCATCCCACCCATCGAGGTCACCACAGAGCACCAAGCTGAGCTCCCTGTGCTATACAGCACGTTCCCACTAGCTATCTGTTTTACGAATGGCGGTGCACATACATCAATCCCAGTCTCCCAATTCATCCCACCTGCCCCCCTCTCCCTGTGTCCACATGTCCGTTCTCTACGTCTGCATCTCTGTTACTGCCCTGCAAGACTTTTCACTGTTAAAATTGTCTTATTGAATCAACTTATGAAATTTTAAAAAAGAGGAATCACTGGTTTAAATGATCCTATGTGTTTACTGTATTTTATACAAAATTATATTGCACCTCCTCATATGTTTCTTGATCTTAACATCAGACAATCTCACAATACCCATTTTTAATTTACTTTGGAAGAATACTTTCTGTTCTGAATGGCACATTCGGATAAGGCATATCCAATATCAGTTTTAGGTATTTGATCAATGTGTGATATTTAAATTGTAGTCTATACCCTTGAACAATTTTTTCTGACTGTACAATTTGAAATATGGTGAATTTCTAAAAGTAGTTTGGAAAAAATATGACGTCTCTGTTTAAAAAATGTACAACGTGAATGTTGATATATTTCACACAGAAACTATTGAATAGTTAGGGAATAAATGGCATAAACTTTAATCTGAAGGCATTAAAAATCAACATTTTCTTTATTAAATGAAACTTCTCTAGTCCCCAGCTTGTGTGTTGTGTGTTAGATATTGTTTATCATTCTAATTGTCTGCCTTCTCACTTTCTTTTATGCAAAGACACTGTCTGTGACCAGTCTTGCTCAGTGACCATTTACAATGTGCAACTTCCATCTGGAAATAATCTGTCTTAAACTAACAAAGTGCTGATGTTGTTTTTTAAATGTCTGTTTTATTTGCTTTAAGTCTCCTTAATTAAGGACAATTAACAGTTAAGAATTCTCTCAGAAAATAGACAGTGTCATACAGTAATCAGATATGTACTTTTCTGATACAATTCCTCTATCTACAAAGTAAAATCTAGAAATGTTATTTATTTCCAGTAGTAATACTTTAAAATTATTTATTTTTACTTCACACAGATCCCAAATTTCTGGATTTCTTGTGAAGGCGAGTAATTTATCCTTGAATTGATTTTACTTTTGTGTCTATTTATATCCCAGTCATTTAGTTATTCATGTTGGTCAGGTGGCCTCTTAGATCGGTCTGTATTGTGTATACACACGAGGATCTACTTTTACTGTTTGCTCTGCGATCAGATTTATAGGAGATTAAAAAAAATAAAATCTACTTATTCAGTAACTTAAAAAAGCATTAGTAAAACTTTTGTGACATCTTTGCTCCATTTATTAGTCACACTAATGACTGCTTTGCTTCTCAGTAATTTTCCATTTGTAACATTTTATACCTGGATACACAAATGTAATGCAATTGAACAAGAAAACAATTCTCTGTCTGGTGGAAATAATGTACTTATCTCATTGAAACAACTGACTTGTTTAAAAATACACAGAAGTTCTAGTTCTGCTCAGATTGTGGTTACCTGTAATTTGTAAGGAATTTCCAGGAAGAATTAAAATCCTCTGGTGTAATGGGATCAGTGGTTGAATCCATTGGTTGTGAGTGATAAATTCCCATACAGAATCCCTCTCTCATACACACCTCTGTTTGGAACCATTTTGGGTTTGAGAGCTTTTTTCAATAATCCAGCTTTTTTGGCCAGATCGCTGGAAAACTGCACTTCAAAGTCTGTATCTTGCAGTGAAAACTTCATGTTGACTTGTGGTTCTATGTCAGTGGAACGATTTAGCAGTTTTTGGCCTGGTTCAAATGTTTCTTGGCATTTCCTGAGGGGTTTGGCCCATCCCATCTATAGGATCACATTGGATTTGGTATAAACTGTAAAAGCCGTAATTCATCTGCAAGCTAATTTGGGATTTTATTGAGTTTTGGTAATGGACTAACACCATTGGGCAGTTGAGGATTCAGTATTTTTTAAGAATATTTCTAAGGACATATTTACTTTAAAAATAATATAAAAAGAGACGACTTTTCCTTTAGCCTGGCACTTACTCTTCTTGTATCTGGTCTTTTCAGAGGTCAGTGTCCTATTTTAATTCCTTATTATAATTTTTTCTCCTCAGCAGTTTTTAAAGCTACTGAAGATCTACAGCTTTTTCTTCTTTCTTAAAGAGAGATTGCTCTGGCTGTTGGCTGACTTGTGATGTGGGACTTATACAGGTTTTCATTTTTTCCTTTAAAGGTGCTGCCAAAACTAGTTAATTTTAGTTATAACATCATAGAATGTTGGTGCCTTAGGCGCCCTACAGATAGTTTGGTCCAACCCTCATTTTAATCATGGGGGACCATGCCCAGTTTCTTAATTGTCACAGGAAGCTATGGCACTGTTTGGCTGGAACTCTTGACCACCTTGCAGCAGAGCCAGTCTACAGAAGCCCCCAGGGACTGCTTAAAAATGTGCCCCCATTCCCTGTTCGCGGATTTTGTATCTTTAGGTAGTTTTCCTTAATGCTTTTTAAATTTAGTTCCCAATACTTCGTATTAATTTGGAAAAGCAGCCAAAATTTTTGTTTTGTATTTGGTTGGGATTCCAGAGTATTATGTACTATTCCTTTCTTCTTGTGTTCCGAGCCACAAAGAAATGAATATAGGAAAGAGAACGGGTTCAGAATAACTGCTTAATTACAAATAATGCTGGGTTTTAGAACATAGCATGGACCCAAGGCTGAACCTGGCTTCCTGTGCCTCCCCCAAGTGCCTGTTGAACTTAGCCACTGGGTCATAGATGGACAAGTGTGGAACTATGTGCCTTTTTTTTTTTTCTTTTGCTTTACCACCCATGTCTTGACACCACTGTCATTTACACCTTTTCCCCTGAAAGATGAGTTATTTTCCCATTATTCTCCTGAATAGAGTCGAAAAAGCAAGGGTAGTGAAGTCATCTTAGGCAATTGATTATTTACAATTGAGGAAAATAAATGAGTATTAAGCAGCTGGTAATGAGACCCTGTACACGTACTCAGAATACTTCACAGTAGTGGGAAATGAATAACTTCTCTACTCTCTCATCACCAGGTCCTTTCTCTTCTTCTGACATGTTTAAGAGGAGAAAGCTGGGGAAGACATTTACCTCTCTATTTGCCATCTTTGTTGAAGCTCTAGACCCCTGCCAGCACCCGCCGTTATATTTTAACGGAAGATTCAAATAATTTTGTTTTGTTTGTTTTGCTTTTGTGTTCCTTTGGGACCGAACTAAGTAAAATTTCAGGTCATAGAACTCTCCTGGAATTTTTAGTTGGTTTTTTCATTTTATGTAGGTAGGTTTCACTACTTTATTTTTTTTTTCAGGATATTTTTTAATGAGTATCTTGTTTCTTTACCTTCTACACTAGGTCTTTAAGATAGTTACCTATGACACCCCAGAGAACATCTAACAATTTCCTTCCTAAAAGGGGATTTTTTTCCTTAGGATTTCTTGCCCTGTGAAGCATGTTGCACCTTTGTGCAGATACTTGTTCTTGATTCAGAGGTAAATTAAACGTAATTTAAAATTTGAATATTCTGGATACTCATGCCTTCTTTCCCAACTGTTATTCTTATGCTTACTAGACATTTACTT
The DNA here is from genome assembly GCF_028023285.1 of Balaenoptera ricei. Lineage (NCBI taxonomy): Eukaryota > Metazoa > Chordata > Mammalia > Artiodactyla > Balaenopteridae > Balaenoptera > Balaenoptera ricei. Next base: position 72,108,421 of record NC_082647.1, read on the forward strand.
CCTTTTAGTAGGTTCAAGACCATTTAGATAAAAAGATACTGAATTGCAGAAGTGTAAATCTAAGGTTTTATGTTGTAAGATGTTAAAATTTAAGATGTTTCAATACCATTCTTGGAATCAAAATCATGTTTAAGATGAATTGTTTCTGAAGAAGTGGTGTAGATGATGTCTCTTGAATCATCACATTGTTTTTTTTAATGGGCATGTCAAGTTATCTGTTATAGTGGAAACTGGGAGATAACGCACAAGAAATAGCACAGAGAAAGTCATGGTACACAGCAGAAGATGCCTAAGCAGTAGAGTACGGTAGAGACCATGGGCTCCGGAGCTGTGTACCTGGGTGGAAACTCAGTTCCAACGCCAACTTTTGTAATCTCTCTTTTTCAGTTTGCTCATCTGCACAATGGGCATACTGACTAATGGTATCTGCCTCAAAAGTTCTTCTAAGGAATTAAATGAATTAATACATGTAAAGCATTTTAGGACAGTGTCTAAAATATCATACGTGCTCTATAAATGTTAGCTGTTAAACAGTCTTTCCATTCCTAATTGGGTTAATTGATCAAGGTTCATCTGTATTTTCAAGTGTTTTTCTTAGTACACTATTATTTAGGAAAACTGGACTTTTCTGAGGTGTTCCTGGCTTGTATTTTTAAAAGTGAACTGTGCATCAAAAGATTATGAGCCTTAATTTTATATAATTTAACATTAATAATTAACCTGGGCTTTTTGGTTGTGTGAAATTATTTGATGATGTCAGGCAATATATTTCCCACTGTCAAACTATATATGTGTATTGTCTTCATCGTTGACATTGATTTTGGCACTAAAATTGTCCTATATTCACAGTTGCTCACATTAGAAGGGAAATATTGAGAAAGCAGTTCTCCAATTATTGACAGATCTCAACAGGTATAAAGTAGTTCGGTATTTTAGAGGAATGTAGGATAATCTGATACTTGGGGCCATAATACCCTAAGCAGAACATTTCATAATGTAATGTATATGTGTTTGGGGGGGCGTATTAAGTGGGTATGCCAATTTCAGGAATATTGAAGGAGAAGTTTTGGGGGAACCTGAAAGTTTTACTTTAGTTTTGTATGATAATTAACTTGACTATATAAATACTAGGGAAATAATTAGAATCACAGATTATGTTGAATGCCTAAAGAAATATGTTTGACAACTTTTAATTTTTCTTTCCTCCCACACACCACTTCCTAGTTTGTTTCTGGCACACCAGATGTGTCTCAACACAGTGGCTGATCCGGGTAGAGTTGTATGAACACCCGTGATTGTGGCAAAACAAATTTTCTCATTTTGGTTACATTAATGAAACGATATGTAGAAGGAGCACTGTTTTGCAGATGTTGTTATACAGATATAAGGGGTAGCCTGCCCTTTCTTCAAACCTCTGCATCAGTGTTCTTTTTTTTAAAGTTGATATTAAAGTTTGTGTCCACGTGGTGAATGTACACAAAAGCTGATTGTAGTCTTCTTGTTTTTCATAGTTAGACACCAAAGGGCTACTTTGAGGCACAGGAATGAAGAGGGATGATTGGTGGGGAAAAGTGGAAAAAAAATTAGTCACAGGGAAAGGTTTCTAAATAATATTCTTTTTCTATTTTCCAGCTTATTTGAATAGGCCAATTAACTTGCTGTTTTTTAGCTTAAAATTAGCTTTAATTCTTGATCTCCATGGAGAAAATACTTTCCGTAGGCATTTTAATTTTGTCTTTCATTTATTTACTGTACTAATTTTCTTATTATTCTTAGCCTTTTCTCAATTTAAATGCCAGAGTAAGTACTACACCCCAGAAATTGTAATTTCTTTCAAAGGAACTAATTTTGTTTTTACCTTTGGCCTCATTTATGATTCTTCTGTATATCCCTAATTTTGAAAATCTACTAATAATTTATTTAATAATTTTTTCTCTCAATTTTTAATTATAGAATAAACAATATTACAACTAGAAAGAAACTGTGCCTTAACATATTAACTTGTACAATTTGTCTGTTTCCTTTCAGCTTCAGATCATATTCAGTTTCAATTTATATTGCCCTTTACATGTATTATACTCTTTAATGAGTGATTTTTAAAGAGCAGTTGTTTGATCATCTAGTTTACTTAATCATTCCTCTGATGTTAAAGATTTGGACTTACAATGTTTGCTAGTATAAATTATATCACCACAAAAATCTATTTGAAAATGCCTTTCCTCCCTCCCTCCCTCCCTTCCTTCCTTCCTTCCCTTTTGGAGTTATTTACTCATTTTAAACTTTCTGGTCTGATATTATTAGGCTAAAGCTTTTGAATTTTTTATGGATCAAAGAATGTGATTTTTAAAACATGGCTTTTGAAGTGCTTTGTTAAATTGCTTTCTAATATAAATTGCCAACAATAATGTATGGGTTTATCAGTTTTACTTCCCCAAGAACCTGAATGGTGTTGGATATTGTTTCTTAGAATTTTTGTATTTATTAGTTAAATGAAAAATAGCACTTCAGTGTTGTTTTAATTTGCATTGCTTTGATAAATAAAATGTTTGAATGTTCTTTTTTTTAATGCATGCTTAATAATTTGATTTCCCCTTGTACGTGCCCATGTTATTGACTTGTTTTTCTTCTGGATTTTATGTTTTTCTGTCACATTGTTAACCGCACACCCCCCCCCCCCCCCATGACATAGAAGACCTTTTAGCCCTTGTACTCGTTAAACATATTTCTGCAGTATGCTGTTTTCCTTTTACCATGACTACTACTTTATTAGTATTAAAGATTAAACTGCTACACAAAATTTACATCTTTTTGTTTCTTTTATTCACTCAAAGTTTAGAGAGCTATCATTCTTTCAGAAATACTCAATTTTATTTCATGCTAATATTTTATCAAGTAAATTATATATAATATATATATACATATACATACATATATATAGAGAGAGAATGAGAACAGATTAGTATTATAATTATATTGTATGGTGTAAATTTTGAGTCATTTTCTCCTCAAATTACCAACCATTTATCTCAATATTATTTATTAAATAGCTTTCTTCCCCTACCCCCATTGTTTTGAATTTCCTTTTCTGTCATATTATTGCATTCTTACATATAGATATCTTCCTGGACTTTCTATTCATATTCATTGAACTATTTCATATTAGATATCAAAACCACATTATTTAAATTATTATTGTTTTGCAATGTGTTTTAAAATCTAATAGATTCAGCTCTTCTCAAAAATCATTGAGCTTCTCCTGTGTTTCAGAAAAAGTGTGGACATAGAAATTAAAATTACCCAGTTTCCCCACTCCTGATAATCAAATTCCCTCCAGGAAAACAGACATGTAAAAAGGTATTTGTACTATAATGTGATCAAAACCATGAAAGAGAGGTGAATACAGAACTGTGGTAGCACAGAGAATAGTATATTTTCATATGTTTATATTTTCTAGTTCCAGAGACAGTTCTATTTTAATTATAATTGCTACTTTATTATGTCTACAAAATAACTTTTGGTTTTTTAAATTTTGTAATCTTCTCACTCAGGATTAATGTCTGTGTTATTTATCTCCCACTTAAGATAGTTTTCTTTAATGTGAAATTCTTGTTAGAAAAATTTTAAGTTAAACATGTACATGTTATGAATATTGTTTGTGACAGTCTCTAGGTAATTCTGTATTTGATTTATTTCTTTAAAAAAAAGCCTTTATTTTGGATTTAACACTCTCACTGAAAATTGGAGCACATGCTTCATCTTTCTTTTTTTTATTGGGATGCACTCATACATTCACTGATAATACTTCTGGGACTTGAAAGGGTTTAGCATATACATAAGACACAAGCATAGATGTGTCATTGATGTTTACTAATAATTAATTTTTGAAACCAACAGTAGGCCCATGAGAAATTCTTATGCCAAGAAAACCATATTCTTATGAAAACCTGATTGAAATTGTGGGAAACAATCTGTATTCTATTGCCATGGAAACTTCAGATTTCTCATCTTTGGCATGTGAATTATAGTTTCTATCATTGCAGCTGTTAACTGGTGACAAGGAGGGGATAAAAGGTGTTAAGGAGTTTTGGAAAATAAACACACATCAAATGGTAATCATTTCTGGAATTTTATTTATATCAGTTGTTTAAATCCTACTTTTCAGATGCAGAGTAAAGTTTATTTCATTATTTCAGTTTTCTAATCTGTGCTTTATTTAAAAATATTTTTGTATTTGCAAATTAGGTTAGGAGTAAGCAGGACCTCAGTGACGTAGATAAACAAATCCCAGTCGAAGCCTGTCTTTGGACTTTCTCTGTGTGTAATTCTTTTTATATACAAGGACACTTCTCTTGGCCAGAATCCCATTATAAAAAAGAAAAGAGGGCTTCCCTGGTGGCGCAGTGGTTGAGAATCTGCCTGCTAATGCAGGGGACACGGGTTCGAGCCCTGGTCTGGGAAGATCCCACATGCCACGGAGCAACTGGGCCCGTGAGCCACAACTGCTGAGCCTGTGCGTCTGGAGCCTGTGCCCTGCAACGGGAGGGGCCGCGATAGTGAGAGGCCTGCGCACCGTGATGAAGAGTGGCCCCCACTTGCCGCAACTAGAGAAAGCCCTTGCACGAAACGAAGACCCAACACAGCTAAAAAATAAAAATAAAAAATAAATAAATAAGTAAAGTAGCTATAAAAAAAAATATTAAAAAAAAAGAAAAGAAAGGTGGGCATGTGGGGGGCTGAATATTCCCAGAGAGACTCCTTGAATTTCAGCCTTTCAATTCCTTGATTATTCTTGTGGTTATGGGAGCTGAAAGAATAATGAGAAGTTCATTTCCTATATGAATCGTATAAAACAATATGGGTATACACAGGGCCACTGACTTGACTATATCGATGGCCTTTAAACAGTTCTCTTTTGGGGGAGCACAGTTTGCGGGGGGAGCATGGTGAAATTGTTTTAGTGGTTCAAATTCTGTGACTTCAGAGTAAGTTCACGTGCAGGGAGCAGGGTGGCAGGCATTTGGTAATAAATTTAAGTCCAGGTGTTTATTTAATATATGCACTGCCTCATTAAAAAAAAAAACATTTAAGACATCTTATAAGAACATACTCAACTTAATAATGAGCAAAAGTATAGAGAAGAAAAGACTCATTATCAGGAAAACATAAATAAGTAGGAAGTCCTAATTACAAAATAGAAAATAAGTATTTTTAAAATTTATTACACATGTCATGTCTCTTACCACACACACATACATACATTTATTTATTACAATTATTTGTTTTATGTATATTAAATCTCTATATTTGTGTTATTTTTTTAAAAAAACAAATTGCATTCATGAGCCTTGGGAGAAACTCTACTATGTGAATCTCTAATTTCTAAAAGATATTCTTATACAGACCCTTATAAAGTGTGTACCAAGTGATGTACTTAGTAGTAAAGTTAAATGATTACCTTTAAAAGAACTGGGTTACCTGTGGGTGATTTCAGATCAATCTATTAGGTACCTAATTTAAGAGTGGAGGCATAAGAAATGTTTCAGAGAGAAGAGCAGACATGATAAACGTGATGTAGAAAAGTTACTGAATCTTCTATTGAGAGACAACTTCAAATGTTTCTTATCAGTTACCCAGATCACAACCTTTCACTTTTTCTGTCTCAATATCTAGCTCCCTCTTCTACCGAAACATTAGCTGCAGCAAACAAAACAAAAATAACTCCCCCAATCTGAAACCATTTTTAACTTGTGGGTTGGGCTTAGTCACTTGTATCCAAAGTGTTCTGATGCCCATTCTAAATTACAACAAAGTCATCATTGGTAGCATAGCATATAGGAAGAAAATTTAACAAAAAAAGAAGTTGATCTAGCTGTCAATGAGAAGGGAAAGAAAGCTGAATAATAAATTAAACTAGCATGAGGAAGTGAAAAACAGTGAGAGACTGGAAGATACCATATAAATTATGTGGCATGTAAATCCTGAGTAAGAGTCTTGAAATGATATTTATTGAGTCAGAAGAGGACCCCTGCCTTACTCAAATGTGCGTTTATTTTTAAAAATAAATTTATTTATTTATTTGTTTTATTTTTGGCTGCGTTGGGTCTTTGTTGCTGCACGCCGGTCCTTTCTGGTTGCGGTGAGCGGGGCCCACTCCTCGCCGCTGTGCGCGGGCCTCTCACTGCAATAGCCTCTCCCGCTGCGGAGCACAGGCTCTAGGCACGCTGGCCTCAGTAGTTGTGTTTCGCGGGCTCCAGAGCGCAGGCTCAGCAGCTGTGGCGCAGGGGCTCAGCTGCTCCACTGCATGCGGGATCCTCCCGGACCAGGGTTCAAACCTGCGTCCCCTGCACTGGCAGGCGGACTCTTAGCCACTGTGCCACCAGGGAACCCTGCATTTGGTTTTTATTACATACCACTTAATTGCCTATTGGTTAAGTTCTAATCCACTGAATAAAGAAAAGTAACTGTCAACATACCTTATTTAGCAGCTTTCCCTTTCCTTAAATCTTATTTTCTTTATTATGTCATTATTGCTAAGCTCTTTTAGTTCTTTTGGTCTGTTACCACCCCTGTACTATTGTAGGCATGGATATTTTAATGGAAAGAGCTAGTAATTTTTCTGGTTTTGTAACCTTTTACATTCTGATGGAACAAAACTTTATTGATCAGCTATTTATGTAACAGCACAATGCTAGGAGCTTTTTCATATCTTATCACACATTACTTCCCATAATACCTCCACAAGGTAAAGTACTTTATGGGCAGCATTTAATATGGGAAACTACTAATTTTGGGGAGAGATTAGCTCCAGGTCACATTACTAATAAGTGCTAAATTTTGGCTCAAACTTTTACTTAAGGTACACTTTGCCCTCTGTTTATTAATTATGTTTGTGTTAAATGTAATCACTTAAGTAAGCTGAATCTAAGGCTGCTATTATTCTCTGCGTCAGATTGTGGAAATAAAACGTTGAGATGCAGATCTGATTGTTGTTGACTGTACAACAATCAGAAGAGTGGGATCAAATTTCCCTTGGTTGAAATCAGAGGGGTTGCAGCTTAAGGAAAAAGAGTATGTAATTTTTTGACATTGATGTTAGTCCTAGTTTTGAATATTAAGGGCCACTAGTACAAACAATATATACCATAAACTTTTTATCTGATATAATGAGGAAACTGAGACACATAATAGGAATTTTTTCAGATTTAGTTGTGTTCATCAGAAATTTATTGAGCCCCTAATATAATGCAGATAGTCTGCTGCATTCAGTGATACAACCTTAAATAACAGTTAGATCTGACTCTCAGGGAACTTACAGTCTAGTGGAGAAACTTCGAATTTATAGTAAGATTGCTAGATTAAAGTTCAAATTCGGTAAATTGCTTACTAGAATCATCAGCTTTGGGAATTTATCACTTATCTAATAAAGAATGTAAGTTTCAGCTAAGAGAGTTTCTTATTTTAGACAATGTAAGGTAAATCAGCTTGTACCATGATTTTAAGCCTTTTTCAAAAAAACTCACATTTTAGCTTAGAACTAAAGGATGTTGAAAAGAGTTCTTTATCATGTAATTGAGTCACTTACCAGGCCTATTTTAAACCAGTGGCTTCCTTTTCTTTCTTTACACCCTGTGACACACAGACTCCCAGAATCAGGGAAGTATTGTTTTTGTTTTTAGGGAGTTGCTACATTATGTGGAACCAAAACTAAGTTAATATGAGTAATGTTCAGCTCATGGTAGTGAATTATATTGAAATTTTCTTCTTTGCCCTTCTAAATTTGAGCATGAAGTAGTTTCTCATGTTATAAATTGACAATTTTTCTTTATTTGTAATGAAATAATCCTTTTTTATTTATAGCCAAGTTCATCATTTTAACACTTAATCCTCCATGACAGTCTGGAGGAGAGGAAACTTGGCAACCATTCATTATTATCTGTTTTTACCATCAGAAGGTATTTATTTGTAAGGAGAGTGTGGCAATGACATCAAGGATAGGAATGAAATACTCCCTGACATTTTTATACAGGGTGGCCTTTCCTTTGGAGTCGTGAAGGTAAATATGACCATCATTACTTAAAATGCATTCAGGGTCCCCTGGAAACGCAGTAGTGTGTAATTATAGCTGTGGAAGGAGAATGTCTAATAATGAAAGGAGAACACGTCAGTCTTGGATTAGTGATTCGGGAATCCCATCAGTGACCATCTACTCAACAGCATTTCATCCACCTTATAAAGCAGCTTACAAAGCTCTTGTTGGGCTGTGCTTCCACATCTTCATGCTTGTGTAAAAATCCACTCACTGGAGTAGCCCACTGAGTCACAGTCCCAACATTTTAAGTCTAAGAGCTTTAAAAAAAATTAGAATTTCAGACCCTGATACAATATCTTACATCTAAATATAGCATTAAGTGAGTCTCTGATGTTTTGAGCCTGACAGCATGGAGGTGTATTGAGGGAAATCCAGTATCAGGTCATCTGAAATGATTTGACATTTGCCCTTGCTTGTGAGAATAATGAACTTCTATGAAAGTGCTGATATTCTCTTGATTTTTTTCTGATTTGGTCATAGTATTCTATGGCTATTGTTTGACTTGGTCCTTATGACAAAGTTATGTAGGTGTTCACTGGTGTCTCCTAAATTGGTGATGAACAGGAAGAAAGCTGTAATCTGGAGAGAACTGGGGAGACTAGGTATTCTAAGTCTGTACCTGGAAAGAATAACTTCTGTGGTCATGAATTCAGCAAACACTTCTGAGTGCTGGTTATTATGTGCTGAGCTCTGGGGGTGAAAAATGTGCAGTGAAGACCTGGCCCCTGTAATGGTAGACATCGCAGTCTAGCTGGAAAAATATAAATAATGTTTAAAGTAATACATAGCATAGATTTGTTAATGTAAATTATGGCCATTGTGATTTTTTCTATTATGTTGAGTACAGTATTGTGTGAGTATATAATGGGGAAGGAATGTGAAAAGTGAGGAGAACTCATTGAGCTGAGGACGAGGAGGAGACTTGGAAGAGTGTAAGGAACTATGGAGCGAAGGGGGAGACTGGGTGTTTGAGGGACAAAATTCTCTTGGGAGAGAATTCCTTAGTTACTAAAGGATCAAGCTGTTTCCTGGGATCAGTGGTTCATTGGCTGTTTTTCTATGGGCAGAGGTTTATAACAGTTAGATTGCCCCTGTCTTTTAGTACTCTGTGTTTTGCATGTTTCTATCTAGCTCCCAAGTCTGACTTCATCTTAATTTGATGAGTAGGATGATGATGAATAGCATGATAAGTAATACCACTATGGAGATTTAAATTAGAAGAAAAAAACCTTCTTTATTATTGTAAGATTCAGATCTAGAGTGTTCTAATATGTTTCTTCCATCAAAATTTATGATTACTTCTTTGAACGATATTATTAAATTTTACTATGATAAAATTAATTATTAAAGTTCATTATTAACCCCGTCAATGGTAAGAAATCATAATATTGTGGTCAAGAGCTCAGGCTTTAGAGCCAGAAGATAAGGATGTGAATCCTGGTTGCATCATTCACTGCCTTTTCCACATTGAGCATGTTATTTAGCCTCTCTGCACCATTGTTACCTCATCTGCATAATGGGATAATAATTGTGCTAGCCTCCTAGGATGGATAAAATAATACAGTCAAGTTTCTGGCTGAGCTGTCTTCTTTTGATTATTTCATAAGACATAGGAGGCATCTTTTCTGTGTCCCTCCTTTGGAACACTGAAACATTTAGAGAGGGGCAGGTTCTCAAAATCAGGTTTCAGACTGTCGTATTCAATGCGCAGTCCATCTTGTACCGCTGAAGACCAAACTACAGTTTCACATAAACCTTTTCCTAATCCAAGGTAGTTGTTCACTTATTAATGCAAATGCCTTGTGCCTTGGATGTGTGAGCCCTAAAAATACACTTCCAGGGATAAAAATAGATCTCTTCAGAGTTTTGAGATGCTGCTTAATCAGAACCAGCTGCAAGCTGTCTAGAAAATGCAAGTTATATGAGCCAGATGGCTTTTGCCCTTTTTGCTTTAGACAGCATATAATTTGGATAACTACAGCAACAGTAATACATTTTGCCAGTCACAGTGTTTGATAAACATATTTGTTGAGAACAGCCACTTCCAATTAGAGACCCAGTAAAATGTTAATTTATTTTAATAATTTTTCCCTCTAGGGTGAGACAAAGAATACTTTTAACAGGCTACAGAAATATCTGTTCACCGAGAGAGCACTGTTCGAGTTATTGTATGCCAGTGGTTAACTTTTAGTTTTGGCGTTTAAATAATGATGAGGAGTATTCATGACCTACCCCATCTATTTTCCTTATTAAAATCTAGTTTCTGATCGAGAGACCATGATTTTCCATATTTTATAATTATGTTTGCTTTAACTGTAGAAAGATGGTTTGATTAGTTTTCAACGTCTACACAGATCTAATTACTATAAACTCTGATAATAATTATTGAATTATTGTTTGTCCACAGACCATTATTAATGTGGTATTTCTGGGGATTTTACTTTTATTACCATGGTCTTTGAGAAGGAATTTTATTTATTAGTTGGATGTAACCATGCCTGATTTTCATCTGCTGAAGATGATTGCAAACATAGTCATTGATATTAGCTTTTTAATTTCATCCAGCTCTCAATCAGCTCAGATAAAACAGCACAGTTAAGTGTTTGGGGCTGTTCACACTCTTAAGACCTAAGCTTGGATTCAGCCTGCTTTTAAGACTTGTGAAGCTAGCAGTTCTGTTTTCACTGGTGACACCACTTCTTGGAAAAGCATTTTGAAGCCCTCCTCTCCCATTACATGTGATGAAATATTCTACTTTATTTCTTGAGACATCTACCAGGCAGCAAATAATAGATTGTTAAGTACCTCTGAAAGGTCTCTGTGTCATAAATTTTCCATAGTTCCAAGCCTGCCAGCGTTGTCATTTAGCAGTCTCCCAGCAGTGGTTTTTTTTTTTTGCCTTCTTACCCAGTTTAAAGAAGAGAGGCTATTTCATGTATGGGATCAGTGGTGTTAGAACATAAACTTCGCTATAATAATAGCTACAGGTTTATTTACTCTTCCTGTAGTTTCTGGAACTCTGCTAATCACTTTATACATTACCTCACAACAATATAACATTACACGGTGCATATTTTTGTCCTGTTTTACAGATAAGGAAGCAGTGGCTCTGGAATATAATTACTCAACATCATACAGAAAGTGTCAGAGTCAGGATTTGAAGCTACTGTTGTTTCAATGGTCTATCTGACCCATGCTCTTTAATTCCACCCATTTAGCTATGAAAAGTGGCATTTGACTTAGCCAGAGCTGTTTTTTCTCAGAGATAAACACATGCCTCTGCCCATCCTTGTATCGCGGTGATGCTTCTTGGAATTTATTTTAAGCCCCGATTAATATGTGAAAGGGTCTAATCTCTCTCACTCCACCTCATTAGATACACTATAACTGATGCACTTTAAAAGTCATATCAATGAGGAAAATCTCATTTTGGTGCTTTTCCAATATGTACATAAGGATTATACTGATATGTAGTACTTGGAGAAACTTGTAAGCACTTGTGTGACATGAAACAGCATAGGAGGTGAATGTTTGTGAAATTTACCGAAGCTAAATCCTACTTTTATGACGTTATCTAACAGAGTAATAAGATAAAGAAATTCAGTAATGAATGCAGCAGGTCATACCTACACACCGTGTCACATGCAGCAGGAAATAAAGCAAAGCCTTATTTAAAAAACATCTTAGTTATGTCTCTGTCCACGCAAAGCAAACTGATGGGTCATGGAAAAGATTTTATTATTCCTGACTGTTTGGGGAGATTATATTGTTGTGATTATTTACATATGGAACCATAAAATGCTCCTTCTTGAAAGATAATACAAAATAGTAGAAAAGCTTGTACTTAAGTCACTGTGGTTTAATAATGGGCATATGCTGTTTCTTAGTGAATAGTTCATGTTATTTGTTGTTGCCTGGAAATGAAAGGGAGAAATGGATCAAAAATATTATTTTCTAATAAAATAATTATTTCTATTCTATTTATTATACAAAATTATATTTAAATAATTACTTAGCCCCTTTTTTTCATATCTCACACAGTTGTAGTCAATTAAGATACAGATTTAAATATGAAATCTGATACTTGTTTGGCCCAACTGAAAAAACTTTTTAACATCATTAGATGAGAGACATTATAAATGGCCAGGAGAAAGTCTCAGCTCTTTCTTTATTTGGAGAAGTGTAGCTTGGAATGACCCAACAAGGCTGATTGAGTCAACATATACTAGTTTCCTGTTAATGTGTGAGGTGCTGTCGTTGGTGCAGTGGAGGAAAAGGATAATCATTCATTGCTAGATGCATCCACATTTACGCTAATGTGTGTGGATTGTTCCTTTTTCACTATATGAAGGTTTAGTACCTTAAGAATTAGTACGCTTTGTTTAAATGATTTAATAAGGAAGTACTGAGCATCTAATGAAGTGACTGTGTCCTTGTCCTCAAAGAGCTTTTGGCATTTGGCAACAAAAGGAAGCCTTGTTTCTATGTGACTTAAAATATGGTCCCAGAATATTGTGACTTTTGGAGGTTAGTGACTCCAAAGAAAATAAGGTAGATGAAGGGAAACCTTTTATTTTCTTCATCTTATAGGGGACTTGTTGCCTTTGTCTTCCTGAAGAAAAGACACGTATTGGCCTGAAAATGTATGTTACACACCCCTGGGCTCCACTGGTGTATTCCAAGCTGTTATTGTCAATCATATACATACATGTTTAGGCAATTTCAGAAACACTTCCTGTTCTTTGAAAAGAGAGGTGTCACTCATCTTGGTACATCAGATTAATATATAAGGTGGCTTTCCAGAGTGGTGTCATTTCTTCACCATGACTTTTTTTTTTTTTTTTAAACTGATTTTTTTTTAATATATATATATTTATTATTATTATTATTATTATTATTTTTATGGCTGTGTTGGGTCTTCGTTTCTGTGCGAGGGCTTTCTCTAGTTGTGGCAAGTGGGGGCCACTCTTCATCGCAGTGCGCGGGCCTCTCACTATCGCGGCCTCTCTTGTTGCGGAGCACAGGCTCCAGATGTGCAGGCTCAGTAGTTGTGACTCACGGGCCCAGCTGCTCCGCGGCATGTGGGATCTTCCCAGACCAGGGCTCGAACCCGTGTCCCCTGCATTGGCAGGCAGATTCTCAACCACTGCGCCACCAGGGAAGCCCCACCATGACCTCTTTTGTCCTGCACTTCTTCCAAAGGCCTATTCCCCCTTTCTTTTTTCATTAGATAACCATAATTCTATTTCTAGGTGTGTAGCACTATGAGATGTATGAGTGAGTGTGTGTGTGTGTGTGTGTGTGTGTGTAGAGAGAGAGAAAAAGAGGAGGAGAAAGAAAAAAAGATTGATTGAATGGTTGGTTGGTTGTATGTGAATGGGGCTTTTTCCTGAAAACTTTACAGCTGTTGTTGGCATATTGAAAAGGTTACCAAAATCTCATTACTTTTCATGGATTTCAGTTAAATCTCTTGTTTTTTTAAAGATAAACAGCAATATTATATGCACATATAATCTGCCATTCCAATATTTATAAATCTTAGTGTTGTGTTGGTAAGATTGTCAGAATTTCATCCTAATGTTAGTGAAGGGCATATGTACATCTGGCTTTATTGAAAATGACTTTGCTAAGTGTTTAATAGCGTGCTGACTCTAGGTTAAAGACAGGGAGTCTTTATTATATTATTGAACTATTCTGGCTTACTAGTGTATGGACACGTAACCAGATGACTTCATATTTTTTTGAGGAGGTGGTTCTGTTTTAATTGCTCTTGACCTATTGATGTAATAAGTTTATTAGTAGATTTCCCAGTAGTAAATCATTCAGGGGTTACTGAAATAAACTCAACTGGATGTGTTTTATTATTATTATAATATGCTGCTGGGTTTGATGTGTATTTCATCTAACTCTTTGCCTCTGTGTTCATAAATAATACTGACCTGTAGTCTTCTGTTTTCTCAGCTCTTTTTCAGGTTTTAGTGTAAGGGTTATTACCAGGCCCATCACTTTTGATTGTGCAGCTTGCAAACTGTCACCTACTGTATCGTAATTTGTGTAGCTATGACAGTTTTCCTGATGAAGGCAGTAAAGCATCTTGAGGAAGGGACTTTTTCTAACATAGACTTACCATAGCAGCTTGCAGAAGAGTGAGGGTTACTTTAACATCCTAAAATAGATTTTTAAAAAATATCTCCATATTTCCCTATTCATTCAGTGTTTAAAAGAACTAACATAAAATCATTGTGGTCTGGAAACTTTATTTGGCAATAGTTCCTTACTTTAGTTTCTTCAAAACTTTTGGTCTGTTTAGGTGTATGTTCTACTCTTCTGGGAGAATCTTTTAAGTTCATTGAAATTAAAATTTTTGTTTTACCAACCAAGTATACATAGCACTCTTTAAAATTTTTTTAATCTCTTCTGTGTTAGTGATTTTATCTATTTCTAATTTTCTTATTTTACATTTTGGTCTTTTTCTTGAGTATGGAGGTTTGCCTTTTCTTTTCTTCTTCTTTCCCTCTCCAAATATCTTTGGCTTTATTTACTAGAATATACATGTTTTACTATTTTAAAAAATTAATAATTTTTTTATCTTTGGTAATTCTTCCTGCTTTTTTTAGATATAGTTTAATCTATTTTTTTTTAAAAAACTATTTGCATATCTGCATTGACTATTTAGTTAATTTATTTTTATTCTTTATTTGCAAATGGCCATTCCAGGTACTTTTTAGGCTTTCTAATTTACTGTAACTGAAGAATTTAATTGTTAACATAGGGCCTCTCTGCTGCTGGATTAGCACATGTATGTTACCTGTGTTAGAATTCTTTGGAAGAATTTAGCTTGAAAAATTGACAGTGGATTTAATCTTAAAAGTCTGCATCAGGATTACACTGACAATGTTTAGTGTTTTAAAATGACATTTTGTTCTCTCTATAATTTTAAAAGCAGTACACATTATCCATAGAAATTTGCAATATATAGAGAAACATACTTTATTAGTTGTCATGGCTGTGTAACAAATTGCCCTTAAATTTAGTAACTTAAAACAACAAACATTTATTTTTGTACACAGCTCCTGAAAGTTAGGAATCTGGCAGTGACTTTGCTGGGCTCTTCTGACTCTGTGTCTCATTAAGTTGCATTCAGGCTGTTGGCTGGGGCTGTTGTAATCTGAAGGCTTGAGCAGGGCTGGAGGACCCATTTCCAATACAGTCCACTCATAGCTATTGGTTGGAAGCCTCAGTTCCTCACTGGCTGTTGGCAGAAGGTCTCAGATTCTTGCCATGTAGCCCTCTTCACAGGGCTGCTTGCTTCCTCCAGAGTGAGTGATCCAAGAGAGAGTGAGGTAGAATGTGTGGCAGAGAGTGTCTTTCATGAACTGCCCTCAGAAGTGACATATTATCCCTTGTCCTGTATTTTACTGATCCCACTTACCAACCTTGATACAATGTAGGAGGTTATGATACATAAGAATGAATGCCAGAAAGTGGGGATCATTGAGTCACCTTGAAAGCTGTTTACCACACATACCTAAGGATATTAAATTACCTTATGGAACGCTTTAGAGAAACTACCAATCATAGATGGTGGTGTAGGGAAATCCTGAACTCATCTGCTCCCACGGACACAACACATCTACAGCTGCATATGGAATAATTCTCTTTGAAAACTGGAAGAACAGAGTCTCCATAGCAAAGGATAAAAGGACAGCATCGAGACAGGTAAAAGAAACAGATAGAACTTGCCAGGGGAAAGCCACACCCCAGCTACAGTAATCCACATCAGGAAGGATCATGAAGGCATGGTTATTTTCCGTGCAGATTGAGGAATTCAAGCTCCACATCATGCACCCCAGTTCTTAGATCCTGCACAGGGGAGATGAGCCCCCAAAATATCTGGCTTTGAAAACCAACAGGGAATATATCCAGGAAAACTATAGAACTACAGGGAACAGAAAATCTGCTCTTAAAGGGCTCAAGTGCAGACTTATTCAACATGAAAACCAGCACAAGAACATCAGATTGAAAAGTGCATGCGCCTTAGGTGAAGAGGACTCACTAATCTTGAAGTGTCTACTGGAGATACTGGAGCCAGTTCGGATGAAGTCTGAGACACTGGTGGGAGCCATTTTTGTGATCTCAGGCTATCCTGCTAATACCAGCACTGGCGGGCACCATTTTGGAATTCTCTGTCTAACCTATTAATGCCAGTAGGTACACCCCACTAAGAGCCGGGCGCACCCCTGTGCCTTGGCAGGGCCTGCAAGGCCTTAAGCCCACCCACCAGCACCTGGCAGCAGTAGCTGCTGACCTGCGCCACAGCCATTCTGTGGGCAAGCCCCATGCATCAACACCCAGCAGTTGCCATGGCTGGACCCTGCAACTATTTCTGGGGGCCAGCTTCACCCACCAGTGCTTGGCAGCAGACATGCCTCACCACAACAGGAGGGCTCACATAGTCCACATAGAAGACACCCCTTGAATGCCTGGCTCTGGTGGCCAAGCGAGATTGAGCTTTTGAGCTCCATAGGACATCTCCTACATAAATCGCTCCTTCAATACTGGGACGGGTAGCTGACTTACCTAATACATAGACACAAACACAGAGAATTAGGCAAAATGAAGAGGTAGAGTAATATGTTCCAGTCAAAAGAATAAGACAAAGGATATTATATGTGAACCTCACACTAACCACAATGAAGAAACTTCTAATAAATGCACAAAAGAAAATGAGAAAGGAATCTAAACATAACAGTAAAGAAAATCACCAAAATGCAAAGGAAGAGAGAAAGAGGAAAAGAAAGGAACAGAGAGGAACCACAAAATAGCCAGAAAACAATGAACAAAATGGCAGTTAAGTACATACCTATCAATAATTAATTTAAATGTAAATGGTCTAAATTCACCAATCAAAAGAGATAAAGTAGCTGAATATATAAAAAACAAGAGTCAACAAACAAAAGCCCATGACCAGATGGCTTCACTGGCAAATTCTACAAAACATTAAAAAAAGATTTATTATCTGTTTTTCTCAAACTCTTCCAAAAATTTGAAGAGAAAGGAAATCTTCCAAATGCATTTTACAAAGCCAGCATTACCCTGATACCAAAATCAGAGAAGAACACTGCAAAAAAAGAAAATTACAGGCCATTACCCCTGAGGAGAATAGATGCAAAAATCCTCAACAAGATATTAACAAACCAAATCTAACAATATATAAAAGGATTGTACACCATTATCAAGTGGGATTTATTCAAACGATGCAAAGATGGTTCAACATCTGTAAATCAATTAATGTGATACATCACATTAAGA